>NC_136921.1:63239205-63484205 GCF_949752795.1 Hyperoodon ampullatus | reverse complement strand
TCACTTGTCAGAGCTGAGAGTCTCTGGAGAAGAGGGAAGTCAGGACTGAGGGAGGCTTCAAAATGGATGTTGCTGTATCTGCTCATGGCCTATGAACAGAGAGACATTCCTCTACTCCCTACTGACGTGAAAACAGGAAGAAATAAGATTATTTTTCTAAACAGACATCTGTTTCTAGCGAGAACTATGACTTTTTTAATGCAATAAATGCACGGTTAAACATGATTGAATTACTTACCTATTTGGATTCACTGAGTATTAAACAAACTGATGATATGACGTTCATTCAGTCCTTCATTCAACAAATGCTACTTGTGCATCCCTAGACCAAGCTGGAAAGAAAAAGATGGAAAAGTCATTGTTCTTGCTTCAAGGAACTTAAAGTCTAAACGATGTAACTATATAAATGGATATTGACTGGCAACGCAAAGCCCACTTTGTTTTCTGATTTCCTCTAGGTGAGGGTAAAGGGAAAACCTTTAAAAAAATGTCTGACAATGTTCACGCCCAGAATTCTTCCAGGAGAACTGTTGGGACTGTGAGTCCATGATGTTGGGGGCACATGGTTACAGGAGAGAGAGCCCCACATACAATCTGAAAGAAGTTCTGAAGAAATACCTCTCTTTCTTTTGTTTTAGACAAGATCATACGAATATTCCTTATTACCTTATGTCTGGATATACTCTGCAGCATGCTTTCAAAATGTATTTTAGTTTTTTTTTATTGAAGTACAGTTGATTTACAATGTCGTGTTAATTTCTGGTGCACAGCAGAGTGATTCAGTTATATGCATATATATATATATATATATATATACATATATATATATATATATACACACACACACACACACACATACATAAAACTGAATCTGTTATATATATATTCTTTTCTATTATGGTTTATGATAGGATATTGGATATAGTTCTCTGTGCTATAAAATAGGACCATTCTTTATCCATTCTATGTACAATAGTTTGTATCTACTAGTCCCAAAATCCCAATCCATCCCTCCCCCATCCATCCTCCCCTTTGGCAACCACTACTCTGTTCTGTTTCTGTTTCATAGATAAGTTCATTTGTGTCATATTTTAGATTCCACATATAAGTGATATCATGTGGTATTTGTCTTTCTCTTTCTGACTTACTTCAGTTAGTATGATAATATCTAGGTCCATTCATGTTGCTGCAAATGGCTTTATTTTGTTCTTTTTTATGGCTGAGTAATATTCCATTATATATATAATATACCACATCTTCTTTATCCATTCATCTGTCAATGGACATTTAGGTTGTTTCCATGTCTTGGCTATTGTAAATAGTGCTGCTATGAACATAGGGGTGCATGTATCTTTTTGAATTATAGTTTTGTCTGGATATATGCCCGGGAGTGGGATTTCTGGATCATATGGCAACTCTATTTTTAGTTTTTTGAGGAACCTCCATACTGTTCTCCATAGCAGCTGCACCAATTTACATTCCCTCAATGGTATAGGAGGGTTCCTTTTTCTCCACACCCCCTCCAGCATTTGTTATTTGTAGACTTTTTACTGATGGCCATTCTGACAGATGCGAGGTGGTACCTCACTGTGGTTTGATTTGGGTTTCTCTAATAATTAACAATGCTGAGCATCTTGTCATGTGCCTATTGACCATCTGTATGTCTTCTTTGGAGAAATGTCTATTTAGGTCTTCTGCCCATTTTTTGATTGGGTTGTTTGGTTTTTTGTTATTAAGTTGTATGAGCTGTTTGTATATTTTGGAAATTAAGCCCTTGTCAGTTACATCATTTGCAAATATTTTCTCCTATTCTGTAGGTTGTCTTTTCGTTTTGTTTACAGTTTCCTTTGTTGTGCAAAAGCTTATAAGTTTGATTAGGTCCCACTTGTTTATTTTTGCTTTTATTTCTATTGCCTTGACAGAATGAACTAAGAAAACATTGGTGCCATTTATATTAGGGAATGTTTTGCCTATGTTCTCTTCTAGGAGTTTTATGGTGTCATGTCTTATATTTAAGGCTATAAGCCATCAAAATGTATTTTCTGATATGTATACCCTCCCTTTATCCCCTTTGTGAACTGGCAAAGAACTGTTTTTTAACTAAGCATTCACTAAGCAATCAGAATATATTCACAAAAGATGGTATGTATATATACGGTCCATTGTAACACAAGGTAGTAATAACTCCTTTACCAGTTAATGAGGAATGTCCCTTATGTGCCTGCAATCCAAGAGGAAAAATGTGTTATGACCACAGTTATTTCAGTGTTATTGGGCCATTAGAATCTATTAAGGATCTTAAAAAGGCATATATCTTGATACTGAAATGTGCAGTTATTCTTATCTCTATAAAGTGTCACTGCATGTGCAAACAGTGGACAAGGATGAAAGGTAAATTCATACACAAATAAACTAGTGTGTGTGTGTGTGTATTTAAAATCAGATACACTTTAACAATGCAGAAATGGAGAATATACGGTGAGTTATAACCAAGAAAGAATGCATTATATGGGCACAGGGCCATAGTTGTTTCTTCTACTAGAAAAGCAGACAACCCTAAAATATTGGTTCTCATCCACACCATGTAAATTTAAAAATATAAAAATCGTACACAGAACATATAAAGCTCTTTTGTGTTAGGGCACTCGTGTTTGTCAAGCACAGAGGGACGGTGAGTGTTACACATCACTGACATCCTCTTGGAAAGTTCGTGTGCCTGAGTCATATGCTGCAGGGCCTTCTAACTTCTGCCCTAGGAAAGTGACCCAGTAAATCTTTAGAAAAAAGCACTTCAGCTCTTTCAATTACAATACCTGCAAGCACTGCCCGTGCATTATCTGAACAACAGGAAGGCAGAGGACAAGTAGAAAACACTTACTACTTCCACAGGAGGAAAGACATAGTCTACTTTTGTAACAAACTCCTGATGGAGTTAAACAGGCATCATATACCTCATCATCACGCATCACTGTCAAGTACAAAAAGGCACTTATTATTTTGGTGAGAGGAATAAATGAGAAGTCTACAGTAATCATCCATCTGACCCACAACCCAAACCTTTCAGCAGGCTAGAATGAAAAAGACTTCTTTTCCCAAGATAAAGACAAATGATGGAGCAATTAGTACTTATTTCAAGTACTAATCATTCACAGCATAAAATAATTTTTTGCTTCAAGTATATATATTTACAATTCAATAAAACTTCTTTAATTGGTAAGCATCTAAAATATGTGCCAATTTCCATAAATTTCTATTTTTTCATAAATCTTTATGGCTATTCCTGGTAGGTACATAAAGCTACACCTGGATTTAGAGTGTCTATGTGCTGATCAGCACACAGATTGACACAGAATATGGTTTCTATCCTGGAGGAGATGGATTCTTATGAATATCAAGCAACATTTTGTCCACTGCAGAAAAACGTTGGCTTTGAGCTTTATGGAAACCAAAAGGAATGGTGTTGTAAGTATACCATCTTGGGGAAGTACTAAGACATCATCGTTGATCACAGTAAAAATGTAGTTGCAAATAACAATTAAAAAACTATTATTTTCTTTCTCCACATAATCAAGAGGCTTATTGTTTAACAAGAAAAAAAGATTTGCAGTGGTACAAAAAATAGAGTTCTTTTGTGTTAGGGTGCACATGTTTATAGAGAATAGAAGGAAAGTAAGTGTGTTAGACATTATTCAAGATCTGCAAAAAAGTTTGCGTGGCTGAATCATAAACAAGGTACACTAACCAAGCTAATAGCAGCATATGATGCCAACGAGACATCGCTGTGTGGTGTTCTCCAGACTTTCAACTGTGAAAGCAAGTTACTTCCTATGGACCACTGCTTGGGGCCAAAGAGTAAGCATGCATGCTTCTGACTCAGCACTGCAAAGTAAGTTCCTCCACTTCTTTTGTATTGCTCTCCTGGTTGATAATGCTAGAAAGTCACATTGTGGTAGTGAGAAACGGTAACATGGAGGACTACAAGTTGAAATTTTGGAATGTATGTGACTAATGGGTTTATTAAGCGAAATTATTTCACTGATGCACAATTTTTAAAAATCATTAGACTCATCTAATCAGTTAATTTCTCCATATATGTGGAAAATAATGATCATGAAAATTCAGCCAGCAAATGTCTTTTTCCAACAAAATAGAAATAATATTTTTGTGCCATTTATCAGATTATGATTTCCCAGCTTAAGATTGCACTTCTTACACTAGGACTAGGGCTAACTTCTACAAACCCATTTCTGCAAACCCAACTGTCTCTTGGTAGACTTTCTCAATAGGGATGTTGAAGAGCTGGAAGCCTGGGCAAGGGAGAGGGATGCTTTTCTCTATATTGCTTGACAGCTGTTGTTCTTTATATTGGCAATGACAGTTAGTTTTAGATTCCAGGATTTTCCCCCGATATTCTCAGACGCAGCTTATTGCCCTCCTTCAAAAACACCAGCGCTAGCTGGCTGGCAGTTCCTTCTCAGAAATCTGATTTCCGGCTGTGTGGAGAGCCTCCCTGGGGCTCCAGAACCAGCTATGTAGCACCCTCTCCTTACAGCACCCTCTCCTTAGGTGTCCTCTTAGTGGTTCTGACTGCTTAGGGTCCTTATTCAGAACTTCTGAGGCTACAGTTTCACCCAAGCAGACTCCTTTCCTCAAAGACATGAGCCTTAGGTCAGCAGGGCCACTCCTCCAAATGTCTACGTTTTAGTAATAACTCCACCATCTTCTCTATGTTCCCCAGTCCTAGGTATGACAGCTCTTTTCTGTAGTTTTCATCTCCATATTACCTCAGTGTTCCTATTTTGCCTCAGTTGTACTCCAGAGCCCATCTAACCAATTCCTTATGCTAAATTCTTTCCATTAAAATAAGTGATGTTCTAGTTTTTCTTAGTTGACTTTGGTGTTATAAAGAATACAAATTTGAATTTTAAATATGTTTATGAGCTGATACAAAAGAAACCTACAAAGCTAAAATATGAAGAAAGTAGGAATCCCAGATAATATATAAGTACTGAAGTTAAGAGTTCATCCTGGGGCTTCTGTTAAACCCTGGTGCTCTTATGCTTCTACTTTGATGGTTGCTCGGTGAATAAAGAATGAGATATAAAATCTAGGGACCGAGGAAGGGAATCAAATTGAATATCCCCAAATAAACCTGGGACACAAAGTGTCACACCCTTGAAGAAGGGTAAATGAGAAATAATCCAGCCTTGAAGAAAAGGTCAGCAAGAAAATTTGCCTGTTCTAAACTTGACACTGGATTGTAAGGGAAACACTATTTCCTTAGAATTCACAGTCTAAAACTATCTCTCATGCAGTTTGTTTTCTGAATTCATGATATACATATGAAAAAAACAATTAAATAATTTAATTCAAGGTGGGCTTGAAACAGTGGTGTCCCCAGGGGAATGGTGTTGTGAAAATACTGTGACGATATTGGGTGAAGAGACTCAGCTTCAACTCAGGTGACAAATACTTCACAAAGTAATATGAAATTTATTACACAAATGTGTAATAAACATATAAAACACAAAACAAAAAAGAGTTGAGGACCAAGATAATTTCACTAAAGTATATTTGCATACAGGGACCACAGGCAAAAGAAAAATGATCCAGATGAGAAAACAAGGAATAAGAAGGAATGAATGGTGCTAGAGGTATGCATGGGCAAACTTGAACAATCTTTACTACTTGGAGCAAAAATAACAATATCCGTTTTGAAAGTAAAAGAAGGGTACAGATAAATTATGGACAAGAGTAACACATGTTTTTAGAGTTGGATAATCCTAGTTAAAGTATCCTAAGATCCTTACCTTGTTCAGATAAAGGTATTATGATAGTTAATTTATGTGTCAACTTGGCTGGGCCAAAGGGTGCCAGATATTAGGTTAAACATCATTCTGGTTGTGTCTGTGAGGTTGTTTCTGAAGGAGATAAACATATGAATTGGTAGACTGAGTAAAGAAGATGGCTATTCTCGGTGTGGGTGAGCCACCTGCAATCTATTGAAGCCCTGAATAGAATGAAAGGTTGAATTTGCTCTCTCTGCCTTCCTGTCTTTGAGTTGGGACAGCAGTCTTCTCCTGCGCTTAGACTCAGACTTAGACTGGAACTACACCTCCAGCTCCCCTGATTCTCAAGTGTTCAGACTCAGACTGGCACTCACAACACTGGTTCTCCTGGTTCTCAGGATTTTGGACTCGGACTAAAACTAAACCATTGTCTCTCCTGGGTCTCCAGCTGGCTGACTACAGATCTTGGACTTTTCAGACTCAGTAATCACATGAGCCAATGCCTTATAATAAATCTTTACACATACACAGATATCATATATATACACGTCATATACATATATATTTTCTGTTGGTTCTATTTCTCTGGAGAACCTTGACTTAAACATGCATAGAGATTGATTAATTTTAAACTCGGTTAAGTATGCTTGTCAAATAACTAGTGGCTAAAAGGTAGTGTATGTACTAAAGGAAAAGCTGAAGGAAAAATAAATGTGTTCAAAAATACCAGGAAAAAAAAGGAGAGGAAGAGGGGCAAAATGAACTTCAGTTTCAAGTAGAAACATGCGAGTGTAAAAAACGATGTACAATGAATGGGCAAGTTGCAGAAAGATATATACAGTAACCTTCCATTTATAATCATTTCCAAAGTTGATAAAATTAAGCAATGTAATTTTTACAGATACATATTTGAATGGAGAAACAAATCTTTTAAAGCAAGGAAATGATTAAAACAAAATTTATCATAGTGACTATTCTGTTGGGGGTCAGAGGGAAATATTAGTGAAGAAAAGAGACAAAAGGACCTTTAAGATACTGATAAAGTTTATTTCTTGGGCTGAGTGATCATTTTGTTATATTTGTAAGCCGTACAAATATGTTGCATACAATTATCCCATATCCCCATAGGACTGTAATCCCATGACTTCTGTCAATTTCTAATTGAAGGTTTCTGCAACTCTTTTTGAGAGGAGTTTCTCTAGGATGGGCTGTGAGCTCCACCTACATATCTGGCAGCCCTGAGGTCCCAGGAAGTTCCTTCCTGCAAAAGCATCCCTTTAGCAATGCCAAATAGGAATTAGTAGATATTGCAGCTTCCACACCCGTCAAGTGAAGCAACTAAGGTATTTCTAAGCATATTCCAGCTAACTCCAGCAGGATTCAGCATGTTACCCACAGTAACCTCTTCATTTACCTAAAATGTACTGACTTTCTTCTTGTAGCTACAGGGTCCAAAGACAGTCCCCAAAGTACCAACGTTCCCAGTGCTCATGCCC
Organism: Hyperoodon ampullatus; assembly: GCF_949752795.1. Taxonomy (NCBI): domain Eukaryota; kingdom Metazoa; phylum Chordata; class Mammalia; order Artiodactyla; family Ziphiidae; genus Hyperoodon; species Hyperoodon ampullatus. Next base: position 63,476,920 of record NC_136921.1, on the reverse strand, counting down.
CAAGTAGTCTCCTCTCACTTTGTATAATGGAAGTGACACTGTGCAGTTGGAAGCCTATGACTTACAATGACTTGTCAGCTTCCTCTGTAGCACTTTTGGAAATCTAGAAATGCCATATAAGAATTTTGACTATACTACTGCTGGAAACATAAGTCACCCTAAGATCACCCAGAGAGACAGAGGTACAGCCTCCCCTTAATGAGCTGTCTTGCTATGAACCCACCCCAGTCACTACTGACTGTAGCCTCATAAGTCCCAAGCGAGACCTACTGAAAAACCAAGCATCTGATCTCAGTTAACACACGGAATTGTAAGATATAATAAACGGTTATCCTTGCAAGCCACTGATTATGGAGTGATTTGCTGCCCAGTAGCAGAAAACTAAAACACCTCTTTCTGTGCTCTCACTTTCCCATTCTCATGTGGGTGTTTCCTGTTATAACCTCCCAAATAAACTTCACTCTAAATATAGTCTTAGAGTTTACTTTTAGAGGAGTCCAAACCAAGACCAAACAATTAAAAGTTAAAGGCAAATCAACATAAAATAAAATAATTTCACATTAACTAACTGTCACATACAGGCATACACACAAAACATAAGGAATCATCATTTCTTTTCTTTTTCTTTTTTTTTTTTTTGGATAGGAAATGGAGCTTGTTAAGTGGAAGTTACTTGATAATGGCTACAAAATAAAATACTGGCATTGTCATGTACTGTGCAAAAGGGTATGTGTTGTAGATATTTCTGTCCATTTTTATATTATCATTCTTATTCCTCTCTTTGATCAGCAGTGATAGAGACAGGATTGAGCTATTAGAAACATCTTGTTAATTTGCAAACCTTCTGTTCTATCTTAGTTCCTTTGAGCTGCTAAAACAGAATACCTTAAACTGAATGGCTTATAAACAAAAGATATATTTCTCACATTCTGGAGGCTGTCCAAGATCAAGGCTCCTACAGATTCAGTTTCTCATGAGGGCCCACTTTCCAGTTTACAGATACGTTCTTTCTTTGTCCTTACATGGTGGAAGGGGTAAGGGAGCTCTCTGGAGTCTTTTTAATAAGGGCACTAATCCCATTCATGAGGGCACCACCCTCATAAACTAATTATCTCCCAAAGGCCCCACCTCCTAACACCATCACATTGGGGGTTAGGTCTCAATATATGGGTTCTGAGGGCAAGGCACAAGCATTCAGTCTATAACACCTTTTTTTAAAAAATAATTAATTAATTAATTTTTTGGCCGTGTTGGGTCTTCATTTCTGTGTGAGGGCTTTCTCTAGTTGCAGCGAGCGGGGGCCACTCTTTGTCGCAGTGTGCAGGCCTCTCACTGTCGTGGCCTGTCTTGTTGCGGAGCACAAGCTCCAGACGCACAGGCTCAGTAGTTGTGGCTCACGGGCCTAGTTGCTCTGCGGCATGTGGGATCTTCCCAGACCAGGGCTCGAACCTGTGTCCCCTGCATTGGCAGGCAGATTCTCAATCACTGTGCCACCAGGGAAGCCCAACACCTTTTTTAAAAATTTTATGTGAATAAAGGTTCACCATGGCCATAAAAACAAAACAAGATTTAGAAAAGAATATTTTTATTATTTTTAAGTGATTATTTTTGAAATGTGTGAATGGGCTCAAAATTTTGTTCTTTGGAGAAATTTATAATAGGACAGGCTTTCATCTTTATGAATGGGTCACATGTAGACTTTCCAGAAGTAGAAAAATGTAATAGATGATAGCTCATTGTCCCTTTAAGCCTGAGAAACAATACAGTAGGTCATTTTCTCATCTGCTAATTCACTTTTGTCTTTAATTTCTCTCATTCCACATAATAAAGGGTATGCTTAATAAATATCTCACCTAGTAAGTAAGGTTAACAGGGTGCATATTCACTTTTTTCAATACAGGAATTAACCACTTTAGTTAACTATTTTACTATCTGTAAAGTATTTACCATAGTTAAAGTTTTAGTAACACTATAATATTTTATTTTAAAATAAAATTACCTAGTTGTTGTACATATTCCTAATTTATCTAAATATGCCACTACATATACCTTTTAAACTCCATGTAGAATTTGAGTTCATTTTAAAGTATGTTTTCCAATAGCATGGTTTAAAACTTAGATAGCTGGCCTTTGAAATGTATAAATTATAAAAGTGGAAAATCACCATAGTTTTCTTTTCCTGAGAAGTGGAGCAGTTAATATTCAACATGAAATGTCTAATCTTTAAATACATTATAATCTAACTGCTTAGGATAATTTTTGCTTTAATACCTTAAGAGTCTGCAAAGCCTGAAGGATGGGATTATTAAGATGGAATTTTAATGTCAAAATTATCAGAGAAGTGAACATATTGCTAGTGTTCATAAAAAATTGTATTCAATTTCTGTATGATTTGTTCAAATAAGAGATGAGAATATATTTGATTATAGCTAGTAAGTAACCCAAAATTTGATCAGATGACTGGAGGTCACTGCTACATAAAGGCTGTCGACCTCAGAGATTAGACTATTTAAGAGCTGAATTTACTCAAATGTATAAATGTACCTGCAGAGATATGCATAAAAATGTAGTCATGAAGTAATTAAACTGTTGGAATATTTTGCAGTGAAAATAATAAGAAAAGGAGAGTATGAAAATAAAAAATGAATATAAATGATGGTAATTTCTTTAGAAAGCAATGCAGAAATGTAGAAAACATTTCTCAGTTCTCATTTTTTAAAGCTTTGGGTAACTCAAAACTAACATGCACAATCGATTTCTAAAGTTAAATCTTATTTTATTTAGCAGACATTTATTAGTGTTCAGATTAATCTGTGGTATAGAATTTACTGTGGAAAGCCAACTAATATGTAAAGCAATAACAAGATAGCATTTAACTGTACTATTTTAGGTAATTGTTTTTTAGCAAATACATACTTTGTAGTATTTTTTATAATCATGCTTGTCAATTTCTTAAGAATTATCCCTATAGTAATATAAACTTCCCCTTCTACATTAACAAATACCTACAATGATGTGCTCATATATAATGATTTTTGACTACTAATAGAAACTATAATAAGCAATCAATAGTCAAACTTATAATTATAATTTTTATCCCATTGATGGGGGGAATGTAGAAACTTTTATGTATTGGCCTTAAGATACAAAAGCTCAGTAAGTACCCTTCTTAGAACAATGCACATTTGTAATTTATGAATGTTCCTTTATATTCTTGTAGATATAAATATACAGTTACGTTTTCCCCAGTGCTACATAATTATAACTTGTAATATGTAAATATTTATGAATTCACAGGATGTTCGCTAGGAGAGAAGAATGTTATACTTGCAGATTTGTCTAGTATTTGCAGAATTCAGATCTTATTATTAGGCTTTATGTTGTATTGCAAAATGTAAAAATATATTGTTATAAATTTGACTTGTCTAGAAAACATACCCTCTGGTGATTCTGTTGAGATTTGAGGATTATCTCAACATTATTTATTGTTAGAAATAGACATTACAATGTTGGTTGAAAATTTTACTCCCTTTACTTTTATATAAGTAAATGGAGGACATAATGACCTGCATTCTAGGTGATAAAATATAGTTCAAACATTAATATCATGAGGTATTAGAATTTATAGAACCTTAGAGAACATCTAGGCAGAAATGTCACACTGATTGGAAGTGGCAGTCTAAAATGCAATTTAAAGGATTCTATCAGGATTAGAGATTAAAGGATATGTATCAGTCCAATGAGGAAGAGCCCTTGGTTGACTGAGAACGTAGGCCATGAGTCCTGGAAGGGAACCTGGGAGCAAGCACACTGTGGGCTTGCCTCCCCTTATCTAGTATATATCAAAGATCCTAAAAGTTGGCCAAAAATGAAGATTCCAATTCCTAAAACATCTCATGGAGTTATCAGACAGAAGTACTTCTTAATCTTTGTCCATATATTTGCTCAAAATCTAATTCCTATAATTCTCTCCACTTAATCCTAATCTATTACTCATTTCAAGCCCGCAAACATTTTAGATGTTCTTTTCCCCTTTTGATATTTCTCTTTTCCAAATCAAAGGTCATTAATTGCTCCAGTTTTTTAACCATTTCTACAGTTGCTCACATCCTTCTTAAAATATTACTCCCAGAACTAAGTCCTCTAGATCAGGGGTCCCCAACACCCCAGCAGCGGACTGCTGGTCTGTGGCCTGTTAGGAACTGGGCCACACAGCAGGGGGTGAGTGGTAGGAGAGAGAGCAAAGCTTCATCTGCCGCTCCCTATCGCTCCCCATCGCTCGCATTACCACCTGAACCATCCCCCCGCCCTGTTCCCTCCTCCTCCCACATCCATGGAAAAATTGTCTTCCATGAAACTAGTCTCTGGTGCCAAAAATGTTGGGGACTGCTGCTCTAGATGATATCTTAACTGTGTAAAATAAAACAATGGTATCTCTTCATGAACACACAATACTCCTATTTAATGCAACATAAGATCCCATTATCTGTTTCACGGTGTTTTCATCCTCTTGGGTCATAATACACTTACCATTGAGTACAGTATTTAGATTTTTAAAAAATGAATCATTCCTATCTGTCCCAAATACTAGGTGTTTACTAATTTCCTCATCTGATAATAATGATAACCATATTTTCGTGATTGTCCATTATTAGCCAAGAATCACACTAAGCATTTTATCTCAATTATATTACTTAAAATCACCATAGCCCTAATTTTATCTACAGATTACAAAAAAAAAAAAAAAGGTACCAGAGGAAGCCTAGTACCCTGCCCAAAGATGTGGCGGCATTACATTTAACCCCTTTATATTTATTATGTTAGTTTGGAACAATTCATTTTTTTGAGTTTTTATTTACTAATGATGTTGGTAGCACAGGGAGATCAGCTCGGTGCTTTGTGACCACCTAGAGGGGTGGGATAGGGAGGGTGGGAGGGAGACGCAAGAGAGAGGACGTATGGGGATATATGTATATGTATAGCTGATTCACTTTGTTATACAGCAGAAACTAACACACCATTGTAAAGGAATTATACTCCAATAAAGATGTTAAAAATAATAATGATGAGGTTGGGCTCTCTTAGGAGACAAGGAACACATTCTGAATTTATCTTAGATATTGAAGATTTATGTTAAGTATACTTGAAGTAAATGTTAGTGGAAAACTGAGTTACATAGCAAACATCTTAAATAAAAGGAAAGTTTTTACAGATATTTAATAGCTTTAGTGTCTCGACTATGATATTCTTTACCCAACAGGAGAATACTTTGTGCTTAGCATCCTTCTTGAGAAGAGCTTCTGTTCCTCTTTACGGTTGGATGTGGTATTACGGTCACTCAAATGTTTTCTGTCTCTGCTGCTACGGCCCATGATGAGAAAAAAAGACTCTACTCTCGGCCTAGATCCTCCTAATTAATTACATCCTCTGCATATTCATTTTAATATCATAATAGTTGATGCTTGTTATCTTACCAAGCATCTTTCATTTAGTTCCTCTTTAATTCTCCCAACAATTTTAAGGTAAGCAATATTTTAATTCTCAAATGACATTAAAAAATAAAACACAACAATTGAGGCTTGGAGAAATAAAACAACAGCAAATAGACCAATTATTAAATAGGTAGGACATTTTTGAACCTTGATTCATACTCAGGTTTGACTCCAACGCCTAGCTGCAAGCCCACAGCCTGTTTTCTCTGTGTTTCTTAAGTTCTGCCCATTCTACTGGCCCCAGTGCTTTCTCTGTGTCCCAAGTTCACATTCCAAAAAAGTTCACATTCCACAGAAGTTTACTAAGTGATTGTTAAGTCCTTACTCCTATGGTGATCCTGAAGAATCTCTAAGATTTTGCCATATGCCTTGCTTGTATGAAAATATAAGGTATGTGTGACATTTCTTTGATCCACCAGTCTAACAAATCTATCAAAAAATAAATCACATTAGTTTGAACAAAAATGCCTTGGTAATATATTCAAAATGTTAACAACACACATACTTGCAAATCCATGATATAATTTTGTAGGAGAGATCTGCTTATTAAATCTTGAATCCACAAATCTCCTTTTATATAAATGAAAACATTTACCTAATTTTCTCATTTTATCTTCCATTTTCCATGTTTTCCTAAATGTTACTTATGGAGAGTATCCAACTACATACACTTTCAATGTTCTCACCAGCAGTGCTCTGCTAGAAACCACGAGTTCTTTTGTGAGGTAGCTACTCTTTTACCATTATTCTCCTTTTTTGGGCTTCACACTTTACCTGACACATTCCCTCCTTTTCAGTTTCAAGATTGTTTTAAGCATTTCTCTACAGATAGCTCTTCAGTTGTCTCTAAACAATCACTATTAAAAATAAAGCTGTTCTTGGGGCTTCCCTGGTGGCGCAGTGGTTGAGAGTCCGCCTGCCGATGCAGGGGACACGGGTTCGTGCCCTGGTCCGGGAAGATCCCACGTGCCGCGGAGCGGCTGGGCCTGTGAGCCATGGCCGCTGAGCCTGTGCGTCCGGAGCCTGTGCTCCGCAATGGGAGAGGCCACAACAGTGAGAGGCCCGCGTACCGCAAAAAAAATAAATAAATAAATTGTATGCTCACATGCTTGAATGAAAAATAAAAAACAATCTATTGGGTCATACATACATGTTAAATTTTGAAAGTTACTGCAAAATTGCCCAATAGATTGTATCACTCTATTCTGTTTTTATTTATATATATTCATTGTACTATATATGCTAAGTAATACATGTACTTCTACCCATATGTTTTGATTCTGTAAAGAACTTAAATCCCCATTTATTTTCCTTTGATGCTTTTTAAATTATCAATTAATTTGCATCTTTATTCTTCCTAGAACCTGTCTTAGAGCCATGCCGTATTTTCATTTCTTCATCTGTTCTTATGCACAGGTTCCTCTTTCCGTCCTCTTTGTGGATATTCTTTTAAGAACATTAAGATGCAAACAATATATTTAGAAAGCTTATATATATGTACACAAGACAAACTTCATTAATTACAAATCCAGCCATCTCTCTAGTGGCTGTCCTTACGGGTACTTAACTGAATTAAGAAAAACTTAGGAATAAAAAATGATCTTAATGCATGTAAACCTAAATTTTTTCTGAATGAGACAATAATAATCTGCTTTTATACATTATAAAAAACTTCAATCTACTTCTCATTTGATCCTAGCAACCCTTCGTAGCATAACTATTATTATTTCTATCAGGAAGATGAGAAAGCTGAGACTCAAAAACAAACTGATTTGCCCAAAGTAACAATTTAGACGGCAGTACATATGGATGTTAACTTCAAATATAATACTGTTTTCACTTGAGCTTGCTGTTTCTCAAAAACCTGAAGTATTTTTGTAATTGTCCTCTCTGTCACCTTTCATGCCCCAACAAAATGTCCTCCCCGACTAAATATCCACTAATTAATTCTATTGAATTAACACTTTTAACATAGAAGAGCCCTCTATTCAAAATCCAAATACCCTTAGAGATTTAATAATCAAGCTGTTAAGTAATTAAATCTTAGTAAGAATTAGCTTATCAGATTGCTTTCCATCAACCATTAAGTGAAAAGCAATGGAGCACAAAGTAAAAGAGATGGGATGGGTTGGGAACCGAAACACAAGCAATTCTGAAGGCAACTGACAGAGTGTAACTAACTGTTGGCAGTATGAAATTCTGGGTACCTGGTATAAATGGTGAGTATAACTAGCAGAGCTGTAGATACCAGGAGAAAATCAATTATTTCACAATTTTTTCATAGGACTGGTCTTGGATGAAGACATAAGCTAATAGTCATTCTATATTAATTGGGATTTTACCTATTTCTCTTATTCTCTCATTTTATAGTTGATAATATATGCTCTTATTTTACAGACCGTGATGGTAAAACTAACTTGACTTTCTCTGGTGTGCTCTTCTCTTGGCCTGGCATACACTTCCATAGACTGCAACTCAAAGAGAAACAAACCAATAAAATCCCCCATCACTGACGCTTCTCCGACCATCTCCACCACTTACCAGACCTGGTGAATCCGGTCACTCCCTTGCTTGTACCTCAATTTAATGTACACAGGCTTATGTCATACAGTCACGACTCCTTTCCATAAATTTCTTTTATATCTTCTTCCTTCTGTCTGTTTATACTGGAAGGCAAAGTCATATTTATCTTTGCATTCCTGACATCTGTCACAAGGTCTAGATCTTGTGGTCAAGACAAATAGGTACTTAGTAAATGTTTAAAGAATTAACTAATACCTGGGAAAATATGTATGTAAGTATATTTCTATATAACAAATATTTCCTCCTCTCTCGATTGAGCTGAATAATCACCTGTGTTTTATCTGCTTTAAGCTTGTTTTATTATTCTTCAACTTAATTTCATAGATTTTTTTTTTAAAGCAACATATTTGAAACCAGAGACTAGAAGGTAAAAGAAGTTTCACTGGGAGCACATAGCAACCTGGTGATAAAAATAAAAACAAATCAAAAACCAAACTGTAAAACTTAAGCTATAATAATAGATTTTCTTTAGATTATCAACTCTTTAACTTATATTACAAGTGTGCCAATAAATTATTCTGTTTTGTATTCATGTTGCTGAACAATATACACACCTATCAGATCAATTCAGTGAATCTATTAGTCAAAATTAGAAAAAAAAAGAGACCAGTGTTTTGTACATCAAAGGAAAAATCTATCAGTTTACTGAATGCATTTTCAAATTTTATTTTTATTATTTACTATTTAACTGATTTTTCAGCCATGGTATAGACACAGATCATGTTCCATGTAGGGTGTCCATAAATTAGGCCATTTAAATGAAGGTATTCATATATTTTTGTGAGCCTTTGTTTATCATAAACTATAATAGCATCTATACCACACATGATAATACATAATATGACATTATATACTTGACTCTCTGTTTTTTTCCCCTGATCTCAAGTTCTATCATCTTGGCAGGTCTGCATGTAACACATGCACTGGAAGAGCACTTTTGCTTCTGTGGTTCTTGAAAATTTTACAAGTTTTGACCAAACAGGATGCAGAATTGTTTTTGAATTCTTGCCATGAAATGTTTAATAACCCTGTCATTCTTCTGAAAATACTGTGTTAATAAATTCTGACAATGTGCAAAACATAGTGAGAAGAGGAATTTTTTCGTCCCAAGCAGCTTTTCTCCAAGTGACAGAAGAGAGAGAAAAAAAGAGAAAGACCCCACAATTAGGTTAGATAGGCCATTTCTTCACCAAAAGATTATTTCTGAAACTGCCATTCCCAAATTCTATCTGGGGAGGATCACTTTAAAGGTCTGAGATGAGGAAAATTCTACTACAGTTTTGGAAGCACAGACAGCACTATAAAAACTTATCCATAATAGAAACTTTGTTATTTTTAAATATTGATAGCTAGCTTTTTGAAGCCTTTCCTTTAGCTTTTTTTCACCTAGGTTCATATATTTTAACACTAAATCAAGTCCTATCTTCTCGGCTATTTTTAATTTTTAGATACTAGATGGCACTGCATTATGACCCCTTATATTAGACAGTCATGCATAAGTGAATGTGTGTGTGTGTGTGTGTGTGTGCATGCAAAGAGACACACACAAAAAGAGAGGCACACAGAGAGACACATACAAAAGTGGTTTTCTTATTCAAACATCTATTGCAGTGTTAGTTAAAACTGAAGCATAAGGAAAGTCATGAGGATCAACCATTGAGTCGTTCATTATGGAAGCTTTGATGGTATGTTGACTTACTTAACAGCTATTCAATCTTTGTTAGATCAGGAAAGGTCATGGACATATATATACATTTCTCATAAATGCTGCAAATGGAAAAGAAAATCTAATTCCCAGAGAAAACATTAAAAATAAACAAATACCAATTTTCCTTAAGGCTGATCTGAAAACTCTTGGTGACTACTAATATACGCACATACGGTGAAAGCATTGTCTTTGTAACTTCTCTGCATTACAACATTTATGGCGGTTTTCATCTAAAAGCCATGACATTAGAAGCACACCAGGAGCCTAGAATCACAGCCATTACAAAAGCAAGCTTTTGGCTGCAAGGTAGTGAAAAGAAGGCTGGTGGATCAAACCTCAAAGCCTTGCTTTTGAAATTAAATTCACGCAGTAGGCTTAGGCAGATCCGAGCTAGTGCATACCAGGCACCATGTAGCACCTCACAGTGTAGATTCTCCTGGAGTGCAAACAGTGTGACTTTGACCAGCTTATTCCCAGATTTACCAGCTCTGGATAACTCCCAAGCAGAGTAATCATATATATCAAAAATACTTAGCAGTTTTGTGAAAGGTAAAAAAAAAATAGAATTTGCTAAATCCTCTTTCCCTGTGAGACCTAATGAGCACCTCAAGATACTGCCTGTCTGAGGAAAGGAAGGATTCACGTTTAAAGTCATTATTCCACCTAACTCTATCAGTTTAATGTCACCAACACATCAAAAGGTGCAATTTTCAGAAAGCTGTTTTCTGCCTGAGTCTTTTCATTGTGGTTTCACAACACAATTGCCTACATAGATGTTCCCAGCACATTGCATTTCACAATATATGCACCGTTTGGACACAATATGTTCCATGTTTTCAGTTAATACATCACAAGGAGATTTCTAAATGACAAAGCCCCTAAATCTCACAAGAAAACAAGCCTAGGATATTATCCCTATCCCTGAGCCCTGTTTTCACTGCCTTTTTTCTCATATTTTCTTTTATTTGGGTAAAATACATTTTGACTTCAGTGCACCCTTTAAGAAAACTTGATATCCAAATAATATCAAGCATAATTCAAGTAAACAAAAGTAGGAAGAAGAAAACACTAAGCCCAGCATTACTTTTCATCCTTAGTATTCTTTACCACATCTCTTAGCACATTTCACTTAGCACATCTCTGTGAGAGGAGAGAATTTTGTTTTTTTATTTTCCCTCCCATTGAGAGAACAATCACAACTAAGCTACTTCCACAAGATGTAATAAAACTCTAAGTATCAGGGAGCTCCGTTCTCTTTTCACCTCTACCTATTTATTTCTATTTAAATTAATTGGGAAAAAATCATAACAAATTCACAAACAATGGTTATTTGTAAATCAAAGAAAAGGATTCAGGGTTGTTGTTTTTTTTTTTTTTCTAAAAAGTGTGCAAATATAATTTGCATGAACATAAAACTATTTTCATAAGCCAGGAGAAAATATATTTTGTATGTTAACATGAAGCACCCTTTAAACACATGCAAGGATATAATTTAAAATTTATATATCTAATGATAATATATATTTATATATTCAATATATATGTAAAGTTTTTCAAAAGTTGAATAAATTCAAAACCTCAGCTATCTTGGGTTTAAAACATCAATGGTATCCCAGTCAAGCTAAGGGCACTTTAGGGTATCTCATTCCTCAATTAAATCTGGTTTTTATATTAAATCTGGTAAGTTTTGCTTTGATAACAAAACTTTTTTGATTATTCAAAGATAATTTCAAAAGGTACCGCTAAACGTATAGTTTGAAGACTTTATATTGTATGTTAAAAATGATAGAAATTTTGATTAAAAATCTAAAATGCCCGTTAAACATTAAATTAACAATTGGAGTTAGGTAGTTCAAAAGTGATTAAAGATATTAAATATGTAGTCCTTAATTTAAATTGAACAATGTTATTTGTAATATTTTAAAAGGAAATGGTCTAGGGATTCCATGTGTCGATAGTAGAAGTTATTAATGATTTTCTTATTCAAAACACTTGAGATTTACAACTTAAGCTTAATAATACAATTGTCCACTGTAACACTGAGGATAATAGAATTGTGTGTGTGCATATGTGTGCTTGTTTGGAAAAAAATGCTACAATGATGTTTGTCTTTCTTCTCTTGTCATTCTTTCTAGAAAATTAAGAAAGTATTTCTTTGTAGATTATAAAACTAAGAGGATTCCCAATCATATTAAACTCTCAAAAACAGACTTTTCAAAAATATTTGTGTGGAGCAGTCATTAACATGCAAATCACACGTTAGTGTGAAAATCCTCAAGGAAGACAGAAGTAAGGTAGGTTCCTCTGTACTAGTGGCAATGATGGCATCAAACAGAGAGCAAGTAGATGTCTAGAACAGAATATAAACTGGGGAGGAGCTTGCTAGTCATGACCCTGGCTCTGCTCGTACGGGTCGAGATGCTGCTAGTCCCATTCTACCATAGAGCAAACAGTCATGCTAGCCCAGAATTGCTGCTAAATAAAGGTGCATCAGGCCATTCCTGAAACCCAGCTAGGGGAAATGTTACTAGGAACACAAAAAGAGGCCAGCCTCTGAGTACCTTCTCCTACAAATGTTCATTCTGTACCATGTGCTAGATAATTACAACCCATAGAAGCAGATCTTGGAAATATCTGCAGCTGGGGAAAAGACACTGGGAAGTTTCCCATGGAGCCCAACCAACTGATGGGGTATAAGAGAGAAGAGGTAAAATACACATTATAATAACAGTGGTCTTTGCCTTGAGGTTCTCCATACCCATTTATTTCCTTAACTCTCCTAGAAGGAACAAGCCCAAAGCTTAGGTTCCTACCCTTATCCCAGCATTTGGTATTACAAAGCATATATCTAGCTTAATACTTCCAGGGTAGTATGAAATCATAAAGTGCATTATTAAGACATCTCAGGATCACAAAGATTATAAAAGTAGGAGAGCACTAATTAACGTACCACAGAGAAAACTGAGTTAATGGGGCAGGCAGAAAAGGCAGGTATTTAAAACAGCAAATATCCTCAAAGAAAAACATAGAATGGCATTAGGTAACTTTAAAGATGATACAAGCAGAGATCTGGGTATTAAAAATAATTATTGAAATAAGGAACTCAACAGCTAGTTTGAATAGTCAAATGGATACAGCCAAATGGCAAAATATGTGAGCTGAAAAAAATCAAGTCAAATGACTTGCCAAAAAATAAAAGAGTTAAAAGAGAAACTATAATTAGAAAAGCTGAGTGAAACAAAAATAGTGAATGATAGGATAGGAAATAATTGAAGAAATCATAATAAAATGGCATAAAAATGAAAAAAATGTAAGATATCAGCTATAAAGGATGCATAGGTTATAAAACAAGATATCTAAGAAAAAAAGAAAAGAAAAGAAAAGACAATCCAGGCCCTTATGGTGAAATTTAGAAATTATTTCTGTAGAAGGAATTTCCTAGAAAGAAACCAGATTCCTGAACAGTAGTAATAAAAGCCAAGATATTTGAATATATAAAAATATCGAAGCAAAATAACTTGGAACCTAGAATTTTATAGACAGAAAAATAACCATTAAAAGGCAAGTGTTAAATACATTTTGAGGGACATATGTACATAAAAGTTTCTGCATAAAAACCCTCTTTGAAAGCATTTTAAAAATGTACTCCTAAGAAGAGCAGTAGATATAATGAAGAATGGTGGACTGCCAATTCAGAAAGTTTATTGCTGTTGAAGTAAGAATTGGTTTTAAAAATGTAAAAAGAATCAACCATAATAACTCAGAAGAAGAAGAAACTTTAGAAGAAACCATGGGGGGGGGGGGGTAGAAGTAGAAAAAAGGGGAAAAAAGAGGTCATTCTGAGTCATAGTTTTTGCTTATTTGAGAAAATATGTAAATATCAAGATGCTGAAGAAAATAATATGGAAAATGAGCTTGAAGTTTTAAATATGAGATTTAATCAGCAAAAGAATGAATATGGCATATATAATGTTTAAACATTTGTTTATTTAATAACAAAATAAAATAAATTGGAATAAAATTTCAATTGAAAACTGAATCAAAGCATTAAGATGTCATATATAAGAATTTAATGCACACTTTTCAGAAAAGTAATGTTTCAAAAGAAAATAAGGAAGTAAATATCTGGTAGATTTTATTTTTTTCTTCCAGTTTTATTAAGATACCAAAATAAGTTTAGTGAACGTTCTAGTAGGTTTTAACATCATGAATAGACATGTAATGTTATAGGTGATATATATACATAATATATAAAGACATACATATTAATCTGTTATACCACTTCACATACAGTAAATTTAGAAACGTATTGTTTTTGCTCTCCCATATTTGTTACTGTTATCATACATTTTAATTCTAAGCACTGTATAAACTCCATAGTACATTACTACTACTTTTGCATTAGACAAATGCTTTTGAAGCAGTTCAATCTAAGGAAATAATGTCTTTTCTATTTACTTTCATTTTCTTAATTTCTTAGCACAGATCAAGATTTTAATCTGAAATCATACTGCTTCTGCCCTAAAACATTCTTTAGCATGTCTTGTAGCACATTCTGCTGGAAATATTTCCACACAGCTTTTGTTTATTTAAAGAAGTCTTTCATTTGGCTTCATTTTATTTTATTTATTTTGTTAGTTAGTTAGTTAGTTTTGATGTGGACCAGTTCTAAAGTCTTTATTGAGTTTGTTACAATATTACTTATGTTTTATGTTTTGGTTTTTTTGGCCCCAAGGCATGTGGGATCTTAGCTCCCCAGCCAGGGGTCAAACCCACACCCCCGGTATTGGAAGGTAAAGTCTTAACCACTGGACCACCAGGGAAGTCCCTGGCTTCATTTTAGAATGATATTTTTTGCTGGGTATAGAATCCTGACTTGATGGTTTTCTTTCTTTCAGTACTTTAAAGATCTCATTCCACTGTCTTCTGGCTTACGCCATTTGATAAGAAGCTTTCTCTTATTCTTATCTTTGCTTCTCTGGATGTAATGTTTCCCATCTCCCTAACCCCCTCTGGCTGCTTTTTAGCAGTTTGACTACGATGTTACTATTTTATTGTTGTTGTTGTTGTTATTCATTCTGCTTAGGGTTGTTTCAGGCTCTTGAATGCATGGTTTATTTTCTTTCATTAATTTTGTAAAATTGTCATCTATGGCTTCAAGTATTTCTTCTACTTTCCCTCTCTCTCTTCTGTAACTCCAATGACATGCATTTTAGACTGATTTATAATGTCTCACAGTTCTCGGATGAACTGTTTTTGGTTTTGTTTTTTTTTACACTCTTCATCATCTTCATGTTTCACTTTAGATAACTTTTTGATCTAAGTTACTGGTTCACATTCGGCCATGCCCTGTCAGTAGATGAGCCCTTTAATGGATTTCTTCACCTTTGCTATGGTGATCTTTATATCTAACATTTATATTTAGCTCTTTCAGTAGTTTCATATCACTGTTGAAATGCCTCTTATTTTCCTCTACATTTTCACAACATTTAAAAAATATATTATTCATAGTTATTTTTAAATCCCTGTGTGATAGATTCAATATTTGGGCCATTGCTAAGCCTCATAAGATGGGTTGCTTCATCTCTTGACAGTGAATTGCATTTTCTTTTTTTTTTTCCCTTTCTCTCTCCCTCTCTCCCTCCCTCCTTCCTTCCCTCCCTCCTCCTTCCTTCCTTCCTTGCTTCTTTCCTTTCTTCCTTCTTTCAAAGGTGTGCCTTGTACTTCTTGATTGAATGCTGAATGTCATTTGTAGAAATATGATAAGGACTGCAACAAGTACTATTTTTGCCAGAAATGGGCATACCTTTTCTTCTGTTAGACCTTTAATATAGGACATTGAGTCAACTGAGTTAAGCATTTATTTGTGTTTGAGTTCTCTTTATCTCTCTCTTTCTCTCTACACACACACACACACACTCTCTCTCTCTCACACCACATTACCTACACACCATCAGATTGATTAAAGATTAAATATCAAAACAGAAATTAACTAGAAGACAATATAATGAGATATGTATCTGATATTGAGACAAAGGCCTTCTTTAGTGAACACATAAAAAGAAAATACAAGGTGGGATGAATTGGGAGATTGGGATTGACATATATACACTATTGATACTATGTATGAAATAGATAACTAATGAGAACCTACTGTATAGCACAGGGAACTCTACTCAATGGTCTGTGGTGACCTAAATGAGAAGGAAATCCAAAAAAGAGGAGATATATGTATACATATAGCTGATTCACTTTGCTGTACAGTATAAACAAACACAATATTGTAAAGCAACTAGACTCCAATAAAAAAAAAGAAGAAAACACAAGGGAAATATTAATTTTGACCATCAGTTAGAAAAGGTTAATAAAATAATACAAAAAATAAGCATGACAAACTTTAAAAAAGGAAAATGCAGGCTAATGGACAATCAGTGAGTATACTTAATAGAACAAAAATATTTTTATAAATCACTAAAGAAAGCACTTCAAAAGAGAATATATGAATACCTATGAAATGCCATGTATTTTGCGTCGACTGAGTTCAATTTCCCAAGAAGATGGTGAGGTAGATTTATATTTTTACAATAAATTAACTGGGACTTATAGAACTAAAGTACCTTGCCCCAAATTATACATATAGTGAAGCAGCAAATATGGGATTCACCCCTGGGACACTCCATTTCCAAAGAATTTGCTCTTTTTTCCACACCAGTGTTTCTCAAAGTGTGGTATCCAGACCAGCAGCATCAGCATCACCTAAGAACTTGTTAAAAAGGTAAATTTTTAAACGTCATTCCAGACCTACTAACTCAGAAACCCTGGAGGTGAGCTGAGCAATCTGTTTTAACCAGCATCCCAGATGACCCTGATGCACACTAAATTTGATAACCACTGCTCTGGACCATGCTGGGACTTGTCTAGTTATTCCCATATGCCTTGTGATTATGTACAAAATATCACTTGAGTATTAAAGTGATTTACAGATAGAAATAACTATCATAGTTAAGGGGAGAGACAATGCCAAGAGGAAGGTCACTATAGTAGCCAAATGTAATATAGATTCAGTATTGATCTCCAGAAAAGACTGAAATCTTGACATATCCACCAGGCCTACTAAAATAACATCAGCTGGTAAAGGAATTTCAAACACATCTGTTTCTTTATTCTACTTAGACAGAAAGGGGTGAGTAAATTATCTGCCTTATTAAAATTATCCTTCACTACAACGTATTAACAATATTTTTAAAAGTTAAAATTTCTTCACAATAACAGTTTTGGGTTTTTGCTATCATCCAAATCCAGTGATTAATAATATATGCAAGTAATTTGAGGTCAGTGTATGAACTCTTGTTATACCAGTTATAAATTCTGTGAACTTGAGCAGGGTCCATGATTGCCCTATACTCCAGATTTCTTAATCTGAAAAGAGGGATAATAATATATAACCACTTTCTTTATATGAATTAATGAAGACATCGAATAAAAGTGCTCCTCCTAATATAATATGTGGACTAATTTCACTTGGTCTAAATCATCTTTGGAACTAGCATAAGAACATCTCCAGTCTCTAAGTTGTAGTGTATTATGTTGATAAATGTGATCACAAATATACATTCTTGAAAAATGTGCATCTTATTGATCACTTGTGCCTTTAATCAGATAGTTCCATTGATATCCATTATAATTTCAAAATTTTGCTCAAATTAAAAAAATGCCTCAGAGATATAATATCAAACTTAAAAATTCTTGAAAGAGCATGCAGATGTCAGAATACAGTTTATGTGCATTTATTGTTCTGTACAGTGCTATAAGAAAAGTTGTTTAAATGCACAATTGATCCACATTATCTTGGCATCATTATTAAAACAATGGACACTTTAAATCTGTTATTTTATCCCTTGCATACCATTTAGTTCCTAACACAAAATGGCCCTTGTAGAGAATTAAAACAAAACAAATGATTGACTATGTTTTCCACTGATTTTATGGCAACAGTTAACAGCCATACTGATTATGTCAACTGATTTAGTAGAATTCACCAGCTAGAAGAGACACATGAAGATTTTCTTTTAGGCAGACCTGATGCATTGTAAGTAAGCTGACTTGACTTAACCTTAGGTATTACCACGTCTTTTAAAAGCAAGTCCCCATCCTGCTGTTTTACACTTTAATTACTTCTTTAATTGACTCATTTGTTGATTAACATCACTACTGGCAATAAGTACCTGTTCTAAGTAGTGGGGAGCTAATTGAAGCAGTGGTCTTTGAATGCTTCCTGGTTGCAGCCCAGCAGCTGGATGCTGGACTTAGGGGACAGCTGGAGGACTTCAAAGTCCACACATTAAGTACCCAAAAAGCAAAATTATACCACCGCCATTGTTTATTAAATACGTCCCAAGTAAATTGTGCTAAATCATTACCTACAGTGCTTGGTTGATCCTCTTCTTTCTCAACTTAAAACCACTCATTTCATGAGCCTTGAATTCAGAGAAACTGTGCTTTACCAGCTAATGGCAGTCTCCCTGCCACTGTCTTTCTCGCCGCTTGTGAACATCACACGTGATCTTATAAGCAAAAAGTGATATGGGCATTTAAGAGGAAGAAAGTTATGAATATTCTGGACTTTAGCAGAAAAAATAAAACTCTCCTTTTTCTTCTAAGCATTTGTATACAGTTTAAGAACTCTTACCTCATGCAGAAATTCAGAAGCTCATGGAATATCATAACTTTTATTTACTTTTTTTGAACTCTGCATTACATTTAATAAAAGTTTAGAGAGATCTTTGTGGTATATTAGTGAACTTATTATCATACCTTTTAGATTCACTGGTTCTGCACTTTAATTCATCTCTATTTCAGCCATGTATTTTACCGGTTCAACAAAGAGACAATAGTAGTGTTGCATAATTAGGAAGTAATTTATCAGGTGATGATGTTCTCATAACTCTCTCTGTAAGGTTTGGGTTTTACTCGATACTTAGCAGCATTTAATGGAGGTTTAAAGGTCGAGGAGATTGAAGAAGAGCTGACACTATAGGCACCACCAAGTTCCCTCGGATGAAGGAGGAGAATTGTTCCTCCTGACCCTCAGAATCTTTTTTCAGGCAACCAGAGAAGAGAGGCTTTCCTCAGGTAGCCTACTCCAGTTTCCCATAGAGTGGAAACCACTACCTTTTCTTCCCTTCAGTTGTAGTTTTGGTTGAAATTTAATGAGGCAAAAACAAAGTGCTAAATAAACAAGAATTAAAGTAATTAATGAACAATAATCTTTATACCTTCTACTTCTTTTTAATTTAAGGACTTCGTGGTGTTATAATGAAGCAATGGAGGTAACTGCGAGTGTGTAAATGGCATAACCTAAGGCAGCGATGGGTAATGTTCTCAGTTTTGTAGTAGGGAAGAGATTTGGAAGGAGAACCTTGCAATTCCTGATGCCAATCAGCTAGAATCACAAGAGCCATGCTGATTACCTCACTAGTTAACAGGATGACAGCAAAATACCATACATTGGGAGACTATTAATTATCAGGGTCTCTACCAGGCTTGTTGAATATATGTTCTTACTTAAGCCTCAAAGCAATGTTTTGATTTCAATTTACAGCATCTGAATCTCAGAATAGTTAAATATGTCAGGATTACACTTCTAGTAGGAGGTGCAGCAGAGAATGAAAGTAAGTTCTTTGGAATCCAGTGCCATTTTTCTACTCAACTTTTCTCTTTTCAAAACAGGTTGAAGGATTCATTTAGCATTTTAACTACATTTCCACATATTTTATGAAAACAACGCAACACTGGTAGCAAAGTTCTAGTCTCACATTTGATTTTAGCTGGTGTAATTTTAAGGAAAATATAATGTATTATCTGATCTTTTGTTTCCGTGACTATAATGTAAACAGAGTAGAATCTCTATAACATCATCTCTTGGTTCTAAATACCTGCTTAAATTTACATTTATATAAGAGAAATATAGGAGCAAGCTAGAAAAAATTATTATGAGTAATAAAGCAAAAGTGGTAATATTTAAGTACATTTAATATAATAATCTATTCCTTTTAAAATATTATTCCATGAATCAACAATATTTATTGTGCTCTTGATATGTGTCAAGCACTGTTTAGTTATTAGAAATAGAGTGGTGAATAAGGGTCAGGATCCTTTCTTTCCTTAAGTTTACTCTAGTTGGATGGAGGAGGGGGCTTTGAAGGAAAGGTATACAATAAGCAGATGAAGAAATAAATAATTTCAGAAAGTTACAAGTGACAGGAGGTTGTAGATGTCTTCTCCAAAGAAGTGGCATTTTAAGTGAGATATAAATGTTGATGGAGGCTGCTATGTGAAGTGATGAGTTAATGTGAATTATAGAGCCTCGTGAAGAGTATTCCAAGCAGAGGGAAGAGAAAATGCAAAAGGCCTGAAACTGGAAAGAACTGGTATGTTTGAGAAACTTTGAGAGAGCCAATTGGTGGGAAAGTGGAGCGTAATACCAGAGTCAGTCAGTTCATGTGCAGAGGTGGATTGAGTTCCTTTCTGACATGTTTGTCTCAATGTCCTTTGGTGGTACAATTATAAATCTTATATTTATTATCCTAAATAGAAAGTGATATAAAATATAAAATTTAAATTCATGTTAACAGAAAACTTATCTTAGACTGTAATGTAAAAAGTTAAAAATCCATTGGAAAAATTATCAAATTATGTATATGTGTGCTCTTAAAGATTCTTCAGAGAAAAAAAAGCAAAGAAAAATATTACTAGAGTAACAGTGATCTAGAACTCATAAGCTTATTAGGTATATTTTATATTATATAAGCTATGATATTTTTGCTAAATTAAAAGGAAGGGGTGGTTGAGGGGAGGAGGTTAAAATCCTCAGAAAATAGCCTTAAAATTGTCTTCCAAAATGTTAAGTTTGACAGAGAGTAGTTCAAGAAAGCATCTTTAAAAGCAATTCTAAAGAAAATTAGAGCTGGCTTAGCAAACATTTTCATTAACTCAGTAGACTTCCCCAAGGACCCAAGTGGCCAACTTATACCTCTATGCTTTCCTCACTTTTCTTCCCACTTGCTTAAGATGAGGTTAACTTTTAGCAGACATAGAAAAATAGAAAATGTGCAAATTAATTAATCCAAGGTCATTCTAAATCAGGTATTGTGACTAGTCTCAAAATGTCATTAGGTTTATTTTAGTTATTAAGTAATACTATCTTTTACAGTATAAAACTGCTCAATGAGTTTAGAACCTTAATGCAAATGCTAATCAAACCAAGATTTTTTAAAAATCAAGACTGTTATCTTACTGAAACATATAGCAAATTACAAAAGCAAATTAGTCATCCAAAAATGATACTAAGTAAACTATATATATCCCAATATAACACTATATATATTTATGTAAACTAAATATATATATATATACACACACATATATATATACAGCTGAGCAGCTAATTAAGGAAACAATTTGGGCACCTGTTTCTGCATAGCATCAATATACCAAACAAATGCAGGCAAGTATTTTTAAATAAATGGTGTAAAATACATTTGATAGTCTTAATTTGATCAAATTCTGCTTTGTTAAAACTAACTGTGGAAATTCAGAAGTTGCAAATAGTCTTAGCTGTATCATCCATTAAATCATAATTCAGATGTATGTTCTCAGCAGTTAGAATTATTTTCCCAATTGCAGGATTATTGCCTAAGTGAAAAGACACAGCCTTCTATTAGCTTTGCCACCTGAATATTGTAACAGGAAGGTGGATGTTACATCTTATGACATAGTCAGTAATTTATTATTTTTATTTTTAAATGAGTAGGAATTCTATAATCTACCTTCCTTTAATAGTTTTTGTTCTGAGCATGATTCTCCAAGTCAATTTAAATGGATTTAGAGCAATATAAACTTCATTCTTTAATTTAGTTCTATGCAGAAAGACATTTGGTTGAAATTATTTGAGATTATTATTAAGAGATTATAGTTAAGAGTTATATTTCCTATACTTCCTGTCTTAGCTAGGGCTGCTGTAACAAAGATACCATTGATGGGGTGATTTACAAACAACAGAAATTTATTTCTCACAGTTCCGGAGGGTGGAGGTGCAAGATCAGGGTTGCAGAATGGTTGGGTTCTGGTGACAGCCCTCTCCCAGGTTGCAGTGTATGTCCTCACATGGCAGGGAGCAGAGAGAGGAAGCTAACTCTCTTTCTGACTCCTAGACTGATACTAATTCCATTCATGAGAGCTCCACCTCATGACCTCATCTAATCCTAATTACTGCCAAAGACCCCACCTCCTAATACCATCACATTTGTGGGTAGGGTTTCAGCATATGAATTTGGCGGGAACACATACATTGAGTCCACAGTACTGCCAAAGTCCCAAACTGGCAAAACCTCTTCACTTTCCCATTTTGCTCAGCTCAGCTCTCCTTCACTTTTTTTTTTTTTTTAACAAAAATCTCAACTCCTTCGTTCTATGGTAGCATCATATCCACAGATGAAGTTCTGCAGCATTGTTTGTGGGAAGACCCATGCACACGCTCTAGAAGGGATGGATAAAGAAGCTCAGTCCACTAACCACACCAAGTTCTGAATGCTGAGTTCCATGTGGACTGAATCAGGGCCCTGTCTCATATCAATGTTATTGGTGCCTTGGCTTGTCTTAGGTCAGGTTTTGCTCAATGTAAGAGTAAGAATGCATACATGGGGAAAGAGGAGGAAGACCGAACAAAAGGATTGTGAACATTGTGGCATTTTTCTCTTATTCTAAAAATGCACAGAAGGATTTGGATCAATGTATTGATGATCTTTTTAACACAAGAAGAAATATTTTTTGTTTGAGTTGGTACTGTTACACATTTTGTTTGTTTTGCTTTTGCTTGCTTTGTTTTCAATAGATAGGAACTGTGACAGCAGATTTGCCTTGATTTGATGGCTAAATCAATGTCACAATTTAAAAATGATCATGTGTATAAAATATACAGAAAACACTATAGCAGAAAGAAGTTAATATTTTTCTATATTTGCTTCAAACCTTTTTCTTTCCCTCTCTAGCTTTCTCCCTGTCAAATAAAATGTTAACAGCTGAAGTTTTATACACCCTCAGTCCTTTCTCCACCTGACCTCCTCAGAGGTCATTATTACTGTGGTATTGGTGGGCCCAATATCATTCATGTTTCTTATTTTTAATACACAAGTTTTATAAACACAAGGAATATGTAGCATTGCCAGTTTCTTATTAAATATATGTAATTCCTTTCACAACTTGTGTCACTCAAGTTTCTAAATCTTATCCTTCTTGATACATGTTGATTTAGTTCATTTTAACAGCCATAAGATATTTCAATGTGTGAAAAGGCACATTATTAAATAAAATCTGTGTTTACTGAATCTTGAAATTCAAGAATGTGTTTTTTTAATGAGAATATGAAGAATAAAGAAGAAAAATAAGTTGTAAAGTGGTTTGATTAACAAAATTATAAACTATACATATTCAGAAGAATATCAATGAAATCATTACAAATGTCCCAAAACAATTGGCAGTTGAATTCAATTGTCTCAAATATTACTAATGAATAACTAATAATTGCCTTAATTATAACTGAACAAACATATTTTTAAAACTTCTTAACTTAAGATATTATAGGATAATACAAATTCTCATTTTTAAAACCTGTGTTTTTGCTTTAATTATTATTTTTAATCACCATTTTATTGTATACTTTCTTTGTAGGAGATTCCTTAGTATAGTTCATGGTTTGTGGTTCTGGAAGCCCTCCATTTGGGTTACATTTGATAGGCTCTTTGCCCTGTTTATGCAAAAGTGTAGTCAGAGGCCATTAGCAACTTATCCTAAATGGAATAACCACAAACCATAACTAGTATTAATATAAACATATAAACATACTTTACTTAAAAGGATCATGTCTGAACAGTGCCTTAGTAGATTTAACATTTTAATGCAGTTCCACATGAATAAAATCTGTGGCAAAGGGTTTTTAAAATCAGAGATACTTGAATTTAAAGACTTGATCCACCTCTTATATTTCAAATTTTACTTTGGGCAAGTTATTTTTTTTTAAATTACCATTTATCAAATATTCTGTATTTCCAAGTCAGGGTATGTAGATACTTTATATGCATAATTTCTAATCCCCATATTACTTTATGAAATAGGAATCATTATCACTGTTTTAACCTCCAGTGAGAATCCTGGGGTTCACAGGTTTAAGCATTTTGCCCCAAATCTCACAGCCAGTTAATGGTAGAAAAGATTCAAACCAGTGATTCTGACTTATGCAATTTCCACTATTTAAATTTTCATGCATGTAGTGCATTGAATAATTCCACCCCCCAAATATCTGTTCACTAGGACTTTCAGAATGTGAATGCATTTGGACATAGAGCCTTCACAGTTTTAGATAGTTAAGGGCCTAGTGATTAAATCATTCTGGATTTAGCATGGTCCTAAATCCAATGACTGATGTCTTTAAAAGAAGAGGAGAGGACACAGAAGACAGGATAGAAGGCCATGTGAAAATGGGAGCAGAGATTGGAGTTATGCTGCCACAAGCCATGGATGCCAAGGGCCACAAGAAGCTGGGAAGGGCAAACAAGGATTATTCTCTACCAGTTTCAAAGAGAGCATGGTCTTGACAATACCTTGATTTTTGTCCTCTGGTCTCCAAAACAGTGAGAGAATAAATTTTAAAGGGATATTAGTGTGTATTTTTCTTTTCTGTGATGACTTTGCCTGGTTTTGGCAAAGAATAATATTTCAGGATAATATTGACCTTAAAGGAAGAATTGAGAAGTATTCCTTACTCTTCTATTTTTTGAAAGAATTTGTGAAGAACTGGTATTAATTCATTACATATTTGGTAAATTTTTACCAGTTATGTCATCTAGGCCTGGGGTCTTCTTTGTATAAAGTTTTGATGTTTCTCATTCAGTTTGTTTAATTGTTTCAGGTCTATTCAGATTTGTTTTCTTCTTGTCAGTTTTCATAGTTCATGTCTTTGTAAAAATTTGTCCATTTCATCTAAGGTAGCTAATTGATTAGTATACAGTTGTGTATAGTACTCTTAAAATCCTTCTGTTTTCTATAACATTGGTAGTAACGTCTCCTCTTAGATTCCTGATTTTAGTAATTGGGTCTTCTCTCTTTTTTCTTATTCAATCTCACCAAAAGTTTGGCCCAGTTTTCTTAAGAGTAACTCCCCTGCATTACCATACAGCCATGGAGCAGTTTGTCTCTTCTGAAATGGAACGTCTGTGAGCTAGGATGATGGTAATTGGAGTTTTCAGCTTTTTGCACCAGGGTAGACTTACACCCTACAAGTGGAAGTTGGGTGGGGAGAGGGAACTCCAAACCTCTCAGCTGCTTGTGTCTAGAACAGAGCTCCCGCAACATGGAACAGGGTTGAGGCATGAGAAATACTTGCAGCCTGCCCCTGCCAGGGAGATACCATAGCCCTAGACTGTGACTGGAAGGTGAGGGAGTCCTGGATCCTTGGCTGCATCCAACAAGGGTAGAGCTTTCATCTCACTGAATAGGAAAAAGGAGGAAAGAAACGGAGAGAGAGGCTTGGTGGCTTAAATCCCACAGACTTTCATTCTTACAGATCTTTCTCTCCATCTCCCGTATGACATTAGGACAATTTCCAGAGACTTGAAATGCTTTTTTGTATTTTTAAATAGTTTTCATAAGTTATAGCTGTTCCACTGGGGAGAAGTCAGTGCAGCTCATTATGCTGTAATTCCAGAAGTGCCTCTAAACATACTGAGGACTATGGAAGATAATTTCTTTGTTTAAGAAATGTATCTGGAAAATTATAAAAATAATCATTGATAGAAGATATATTTGTTTGGATATATAAAAGAAGATATGTCAGATTACTTCTGAAAAAAATTCTAAGTTTCTAAAATGTTGAATTATACCAAAATAAAAATGCAGTACATGATCAATTACATAATAACTATTGATATAATATTTATGGCTCTTCAAGATGACCACAGTTAAGCACAACAGTACAGTTGGATATTTACTGAAGTAAAAGGAAAGAGAATTACACATATTCTAAACTTACTATTCTGATTCAATCACAGACATAGAAACTCATATTTATACAGATCTCTCAAAAGTTATTAAGAAAACTCTTTAATCTTTACATGAAACAATCAGAGTCTGTTTTATTTGTTAAAATGGTGTAGTCTTGTAAATGAAGATACTTTTTAAAAGTAAGTTTGTACCAACACATTTGGGCAGTCTGATAAATATTTTGGTATTCATTAATTTTATTTGTAACATTTAAAATTGCGTGGTATTCCTTGAGAGTAATTATTTATGAGTTACGTGATACCATTTATAGTAATGATACTCGAAGAAATACACCCATAGATTTCCAAATTTATCTTCTTTTACTCACTGCCCAAGTAAATGGAGAAAAGTTGGGAAACAATATATTAGCATAAAGCTTATTCTAATATGATCCAAAAATAGTTTGAGGCTAAATTTTTAAAAGCAAAGAAAAAGTAAGGAGAGTGAAAATATAAAAGCTGGGGAATCCGATTAAAGAAAGTTGTACTCACTGGTGAAAACTTTCTGAATATTTCAGTGTAGTTTCTCTTATCAGTATGCTTTCCTCCCAAAGATGTTCGAAATGTTTGTAATTCTAATGTTTGAAAAACAATATTTAAAAGTTCCTTCGACATGGAACATCATGGTCATTAAATAGTGTGTATATGTTAAATGCAATTAGTGCTTGTTTTCGGTTACACAGTTTAACCCGATGCTACCTGCTCTAATGCACACTTGGCAGCATTTCATAAAACCAAACGGATGTTTTCTGTTTCCCATAGAGAGAAGGATTGTCTGTATGTTTGTGTGAGGGAGGGTCTATAGCTATCCACTGGAAGTTCCAGATGGCTCACGATGCTACCTACACCTTTATTTTCAGTCATGTTAAGTATAATTTAGTTAATGATATCCCTTTTATGGTTTTGACATCCTTGAGATGGGAAATTAGTTTAGGAAATATTCTTTTTTCACTTTGTGAATATTGAATGACATACGTTAGAAGTATATAAAAGTACATAATATATTGGAATCTGTTTTAAATGTATGTTATATTTAAGTATAATATTGAATTTTCTCTACATGAAATTAGAAAAAAATATGACAATTATTATGTTATTTGTGCATACACAGAAAGATGTCAGATTTTCACAGGTTCATTTACATAGGGCCATTTTCCAAAGTGTGGCCTTTGTTCTGAAGCATGCAATAATTTGGGCAGAGCTGTAACACAGATAAAACATTGAGTCTGCAGTTAGTCTATTCGCCATCATGTTAAAGAGGCAAATAGCCAATTGTCCATGTGCATCAAAACATCTTGGCCCCTAAGAATACACAGAGAAAAGAAACATAAAACTATAAGAAACTGATGGAAGAAGGCGGTCAATTGTTTGGTGCTAGAGGGTAAATATACCTTTTGTGGGAATCACTCCATAGTGTATACAGATGTTGAATTTTAATGTTGTACATCTGAAACATTATATAAGTTTTGATACCAATCTTATCTCAATTTAAAAACAGGAAAAAATGAAACAAATAATATAGATTTATTTAAATGATTTGTCAATGCACTCAAAATACAATGAAAAATTGAGTTTATATACCAGTTAATCATGGAAAAAACACTTTTCTTTAAAATGTACAAATAATCTTGGTAAACATATTTTAAAAAATTGACTTATCTAGATACTGCTTGATGACTACCTTTTATTATTTTTATTTCTAACATTAAACCTATGCTTTAAGTGGTTTTACTTATTGAAATTCTTCATATGCAAAAGGCTTATACTGTAAGAGACACCAGGAGGTAGCACAGAAACCACAAATGTCCACGCCCAACAACTGATTTCCTGCATCTAAAAATATGTCAAGATGAAGCATACTTCCTTCATAACCTACAAGTCAGATGGGGCCTGCCCTGCAAGAGAGCAGAATAAGTTTGTTTCAAACACCCTGTTTCCCAATCCCATGGTTTGATGAACACTGAAGTCCTGTTTCTATAGATATGACATGTATATGCATACTCTTCTGGTACCTTCAGTCTTAAGGGTCTAAAATGTTACCTTCTCCAAACCTGAGAATACTCTGCTGCATTCCATACCTTAATCAACATACACTTAGCAAAAATTGTCAACAGAAAGTACCACAGAAAGGTCAGAATTTACAGAAACTGTTTGTGTGTGAGTGCATGTCTATATGTGTGTGTGTGAGAGAAGTGTGAGGTGATAGTTTAGCAGAAATATATTTCTCATCACACAGAAAACAAATAAAAAAATATATGTTTTCTTTTCCAGAAGTTTAAAACTTAGTGTTGAAAATGAGATTTGTATAGAGAGCTAACTGCATTTGAAAGTGGGATGTAATTTGTTATTTTATGGAAGATATGGACGTAAATTATATATATAACAAAAACTGTTATATCTATATTTAGAAATCAGTTAAGATAAAATCCATCAGATTTGTAGAGGCTCAACATTTTCCTAGGTTTAAAAAAAAAAGTCCAGGGCTTCCCTGGTGGCGCAGTGCTTGAGAGTCTGCCTGCCGATGCAGGGGATGCGGGTTCGTGCCCCAGTCCGGGAAGATCCCACATGCCGCGGAGCAGTTAGGCCCGTGAGCCATGGCCGCTGAGCCTGCGCGTCTGGAGCCTGTGATCCGCAACGGGGAAGGCCACAACAGTGAGAGGCCCGCGTACCACAAAAAGAAAAAAAAAAAAAGGCCAAACTAAATATAGGCGACATTCCTTCACACAGCCAGGTTTAATGTGACTTCAAATTAGTTGTTAGGTTGATGGAGTATGATAAATAAATACATATATTCATGAATACATCCATATATAAATACATGCATACTTTGGAAATTGGGTGAGGTATATAAAGTCACACATTAGAAAGAAGAAATAGTTCTTTTTATCTCTACAATTCCAAGAGAATTTCGATTGTACTTCTAAGATTAAGAAGGTATTAATTACGGAAATATGCCAACTTTCTTTGACAAATTTTTTCATATGTTTGATATAAAATCTACACTATTATTATCTATGACATAAAAAGTTTATTTGAGATGAAGTTTTTCTCTCTCCTCTCATTTAATCCTATTGAAAGCCAAAATACATGAACGCTGTTTAAGTAGTTACTCTTTCTTAAGTCATATGTGCTTAACTGGGGGACCTTCAGTGAGTTACAATAAATTGATAAAACTTTGACATTTACTGTATAATTGTAGGTTTGTATTTATTTTTCTTATTGAAAGGTCAAGAACTTGCATCAGGTACTCCGTGGTGTCTGTGATTTAAAAAAAGACTAAGAACCACCGCCTTAAGTTTGAGCAGGTTTAGCCCCCAAAATAGTATTAAAGCAAATGCAGTATACTGCTGCAATTAGCAGAGGTAATGAACATTAAGTCTATAATGTATATTAAGTCTGTAATGAAGAGTAAGTCTATTAAGTCTATTTAGGATCTTTAAAATGAGAAAAGCAAACGCCTATGCAGAATTTGAAAATAAATGTCATTTTGCTTCTAATAAATATACAGGGATATTTGGAAGAATTGGTATACTCCCAGGAGACAGTGAGTGCCAATAAGAAAGTCATTTAGGACCATTTCTCAGATTAGTTTCTCATGTCATGTATTGATGTTGCTAGCTATTTCATAGAAACCAACACTATAAAGCAATCATGAAGGCTATATGTACAGAATATTAGTTGCTGATATATGTGCAACAAGGGAAATTTTAATTTATTAAGTTGGCCTGAATTTCTTCATCACAGTCAGATTTAACTTCACTTTGTACTATCACACATTTCTCTTTTTTATTCTCTGTTTCACTGGGATTAAAATTGAGGTAATGGGGACTTTCCTGGCAGTCCAGTGGTTAAGACTCCATGCTTCCAATGCAGGGGGCACAGGTTTGATCCCTGGTCAGGGAACTAAGATCCCACATGCCATGTGGCATGACCAAAAAATAAAAATAAAATAAAATAAATTTAGAAAATAAAATTGAGATAATGGAAAAAGAGAAAGAAGAGTGTGTTTTCATCTTTAAGAGTGAATAAAAAGATGCGGGTTTCTCCTATGAATTGTATGAAATTAGTATAATATTAATCTTTAAATTTAAGAAAAAAATCCAAGAGATAATTATAGATAATCTCTATATTAAATGCTTAAAACTTAAATAAAATAGTGAAAATTGATTCCCATGTTAGAAAAATATCTCATTATACTCAATTCAAATTTAACCTAGGGATATAAAGATGGTTTGACACAAGAAGATTTATTAATAGCTTGATAACAGGTTGATTAAAATCATAAAAACATTTGAATATATATATATATATATAACTGACATTTGGTAAAATTCAACAATTCCTAATAAAAATGTATAAATAAGAATGGAAATCTTCTTTAGGTGATAAAAACAACTTATTTTAAATTAATAGCTTCATTATACTCACTAGAAAAATCCCAGAGGAATTTTATCTAAATGTGCAAAACGAAATCCTCATTATCACTTTGCTATTTAATACAGTGCTTTTTTACAATGCTTTTCACATTTTGCAAATATTTAAATGTGACTAATTTTTTCTTTTTTAATGATGACCATGTTTTTTAATATAAAATGGTAAAAGATTTATCTGTAAAAAGTCAAGCTTTTATGTGATATCTTGTTGTTGTCTTAGCAAATACAGACTCATATACTGTCAAATTTATACCCAGGCCAATATTGAATCATTGGACTTTTTATTTTAAAATAGAGAAACTCTAAAATATATTGTTGAGTGAGTTTGCGAATTGTCAGTATTTCGGACAGTTTCTTTCTTTATTCTGAAATTATGTCTATTCCACATTTTCTGTTAACATGCCCTTAACTTTCTGAATAATGGTAAGAGCAGATGATAATTTTAATTTTGTTTTTATATTCACACTTTGCAAAGTGAGGTAGATATATGTGTGTGTGTGTGTGTGTGTGTGTGTGTGTGTAGACAGACAGAAACACACACATTATACCATTTATCAATCACCCATTTTTCTTTCTACACTCAACTGGTTTATGAAAAATCTGGCAAATATAGTTTTTACAGCTGACTTTTATGGACTAGAAAGGCCAGTCTAACTAAAAAGCCAGGGAATTTGTAGTGAATTCTGTGTAATAAGGCAACAAAAATAATGCATTTGATAATCTTTCACTGACTTTATAAAGGCAAAGTACCTATACGAAAAGAATCTTGCCTTATTATCACATGTGACTAGGAATTGGCAGAATGCTGCTTTAAAGTGCTGCAGCATCCACAGCTAAATGAACATGCTGCTTTTAGCAACTGAATGCCAGAGGCCAGGAGATCCTATTAGGATAACTTTCAGGATCAAAGGAATGTTTCATGTAGGAAACTTGGAACAAATATATTATCCTAAAGCCATCAATCAACAAAAAGCAATTAAGCACGACACTAATCAAATCCTAACAATGGCTGCATTATTATTACTATAAATCTGTTAAGGATATAATTCTTTAACTGATACACTTTGTAAAAGTAGTAATTCCACTGATCTAATATTCTTTCCAAATAATAGTTATATAATTAGATAGACTACTTTTTTTTTCTACTGAAAAATTGCTTGAGTTTTTTTTTCAGTAGATATTTTACAAATACACTTCCTTTCCATTAAGCTGCCACTAAACAATCAAAAAGTGATGAATAAAATGATTGAAAGAAAAATAACAGAGATCTTTGCCAAATGACATCTAACTGAAAAAGTACAAATATTTAAGAAGTCTTATTACCATATTTTAATATGGTCAAGTAAAAATGCTAGGACAAGATCAGACAAGATACAGCCAAGGTGTAAAACCAAGGGGTGGGGGTGGAGATCATTAATTGGTGTCACTGGATAGACTTCCAAGGCAAGTGTTAATGCGGCATTGATTGTACCATTAAAATGTAAATATGGCTAAAGAACAGAAACTTGTATAGTAAAGTGAAAGACTGCCTCGAGTCCATCAAGTTGGCTAATATTCAAACCTGAACATCATATGATGAGCGTGAACTTCTGTTGGAAACTCAATTTTTAATCTAAACCAATTATTTTATGCTTACCTTCTTGAATCAGAAAAGCTGGCTCTTAGGAATATAAACTTAAATTATAAACCAAATCTTTATCTGAGAAAACTGTAATAAGTTGATTATGTAAACAGCTTTCATTGAGGAACTCATGTTTATCTGGTTTAATGTGGAAGGATTGATCAGTGGATCATGCAGACTTTTTCCCAGCGTCTGTAATTCTATATATAGACTTAACATCTATCTACTGATGATTCTCATCTTATATATCAAGGCAAAGAGTCCCAAATTTCAGTAAAACGTAAAGTTTTTTGAAAGTCAAGTTTTCTTTAAAAAATGTTATAATGACAAAGGAATTTAATAATACATAAGCAAACTTTAAAATGAAAATGCTGAAAAGTACTTTAAATACAGCAAAAATTAATGACACTTCTGTATTAGTTACAATCACATACACATGCATGTATACACACATACAAACATCTGGCAATATTAAAATACTAGGAACTCAGGGTGAAGGCTAACAGAGTTGAAACTGAACATAGAAAGGTAAATGATTGGAACTTTAATTATTTGATCCGTCATGCTTTGTAGCTATGTGTCAGCCTAAGTCAACACAAGTGACATGGAACAAAGGCCGTGGCTGCTTCAACATAGTAACATATTTCTAATCGTTGATTAATAAGTGTATTGAATTGAATGTGTGCTGTGAACTAAAAATAAAACTATAGAAATGTTGGACCTATAGAAGTTTTATATATTTATTATGTCTATATCTATTTGTATTAATATGGAATATATGTACATATAAATATGTAAATTTAAATTAATGTATATCTGACATACAAATGCATGTCACATATATGGTGAGAGAGAGAGAAAGGTAGAATTCTCTATTTTAAAATTAGAATATTTAAGTGAATACAATAATGATAGTTTTACACCAACCAATAAACTGGTTTTTAGTTCATTTATGAAAAAAGTATAGGCAAATTATTACAAAATGGTATATATAGGATTGAAACAACTAGTTGATTGCTGGCTTTATTTTAAATGTTTCCCCTAGGAGTCTAGTATAATATGCATATAACAGTATAAAAGTGGGAGAGGATTCTGAGTAAATGAAAAAAATGCTATTATTATTTTGCTTCACTCTATTTCTTTAAACTGCAAAAATTCCTTTAACGTTTGTAGACAGTTTTAGGAGGAATAAATGAAAGAGAAGAAAACTTACCTTCTCTTCTAATAGTAGGTAGAGTTTTGCACTATAAATCAATTTCCAACGATGCTTTGAAGTTTTCAAATTTTAGAGATTTGCCATTTTGTGGTTCAATGGAAAAAAGCATAACTAAAAATCTACTTAACTTATACATTAGAAGTTGTAACCAGAGGCCTGTTCATTCTAGGCAGTTCTTTGGGTTAAAGGCTGGAACTGCTTATCAATATGAACTACTGTTCTCAAAGGTATAACATGTCATCAAAGATCCTTTGTTTTTCTATTATAGGTGGTGATATCAAAAATAGAAAAAAAATGAATATCCAATTTAATTTAGGCAAATTCACTGTTCAGTATATTATTGAATATTTTAGTGTTTTTTTACAAACATATGGATTTTTACAAACATATTTCTTCAAGTATAAAATGTCCTCCTATATAATTCTCTAATTTGGTCCTTATTTATAGACATTGGAACTTGAGTGCATTCACATTTTCTATCCTTTTTGTATCAAAAGTACAATAACTCAAGTCCCCTCTTGAAATAGCACAGTGAGTCCAATAACTTCCTGAAGTAATTCCTAGAAACTCTAGGGAATGCAGATATATCCCGATGTTTCTTTTCATCTCTGGCTATAAACTGCACATCCTGTGCCCTCATCTCTGCTTTTCTGTGCCACTTGAAATGTCTGCACTGAATGATACTTTGCAAGATCAATACTATTATAGTTCCTCCAGATAATATCATTAGGGAATTAAAATGAATAACCAGAATATTGAAAATTGTGTAGCAGACTTCGGCTGCCTGCAGTTCATTGGTTTTCCCCTTACACTGGGAAGGTCCTTGTCGGCTAATTCTTCTTTTTCTCCCTGTCTTGCTATTCTCTTTCCTCCTTGGACACCTCCACATTCAGCTCCTCACTTCTCTCTGTCTTCTTCCTCAGACTTCCACTACAGGATGCTGAAGATTCCGTCTTAATATACAAATTATCCCTCTGCTGAGATGCCCATTTTACACTATTCAACCAGTATAACCTTTCACACTAAAATGAAAATAGTTATCAACCTCTTATAAAGAATTGGCATTTTTCTTACTGAACAAATATTTGGACCTGCTGCCAACAATACTGAATAAGGTACTTGGCTTACATATTCACGACTAAGAGGGTTTATCAAAATGATTCATTTCAACGGCTGACAGAAAGACAAATTTCAGCCTTCTGTTTTAGAACCACAGGAAGCAATGTGTGAAAAGATCAAATGTAGCTGATTTTTTTCCCTCAAATCTTCTAGTAATCCAGGTCAAACAGATATTGAGCTACCTGAATGCTTAAAATAACTAAAACAATTAGAATTAGATAATAACATTTCTTCCATTATTTATTTATGTTTTTAAATAAAAATGAATTAGAAAGGAATTCTATTCCGAGCTATGATGGAGTAGCTTGTATGAGGGAAAAACAAACAAACTAACTAACAAACCCTGCAAGAAAAACTAGAAAAACAGGAGAAAATGCTGAACAAGCAAACAGACAAACAAAACAGCTCTTCGAAGTAATTGGACAGTAGGGGCCAACATCCAGGTGGGATTGAGAAACAATAGAAACCAGAAGACAATGGAATGATTTTTTTAAAGTATGAAAATACTAACAAAATTAATAATAAAAATGACAACCTAAAATTCTACCTCCAATGAAAATACTCTATAAAAA
This sequence comes from Hyperoodon ampullatus, assembly GCF_949752795.1. Lineage (NCBI taxonomy): Eukaryota > Metazoa > Chordata > Mammalia > Artiodactyla > Ziphiidae > Hyperoodon > Hyperoodon ampullatus. The sequence continues at coordinate 63,442,082 of NC_136921.1, read as the reverse complement.
TAAAGGTAGAATAAAGATGTGTTCAAACATACGAAAATAGAGAATATATTCTTTGGTGCTCACTCAGAACTTCTAAGGGAGCTCTTAAAACCAAAAAAAGAAAAAGAAAAAGAAAGAACAAAAATGTTAAATATGTGGATAAATCCCCATAAATATTTTAGTGCAAAGCATTAATAACCTTCTACAGGTTTTGCAAAGAAATACACATTTAAACACATGACAATAATAGAATAAAAGGTATTAGAGGGGTAAATGGTGTTTAGAGGTTTCTGAAGGGTCCAAAAACAGCAAAGCTATTTTTCTAATTATAAGACCTCCTTAAACCTTTTCATTGTATTGACATTCATTCTGTATGAAAGTAATGCTGATATTTTGGTCTGAATCATGTCAGTGATATCAAATGATATCAGTAATCATTATATTCCCCTCATATGCTCAAAGGGAAGCAAATAAACAATAAAAAAACCCAAAAGTTTTGTTTAAAAATGCCCTTGAGAAGATATTGTTAATATCCCGTTTGATGAAATGGGAAGCCCATGTAAAGCTATTCTCTTGAACACCAGATTATGATGATTGTTTCCAGGAAGCCATCAAGCACATATGTAATTATTTGAGTTGGGAGCTGAACTAGTCAATTTTTCTTGAAACATTATTTTAACTTGAAAGAATGGCTGACAGGGAAATAGAGAAATTCAAACTTGGTGTTTGGCAGACAATTGCTTAAGAATAAACCAAATAACATATCACTTCAAGGAAACCAACAGTGTTTGTTGCCAATCACAAAATTTGACCTTTCAAGCAAAAATTAGAATTTTTGAACACTTGTATATCTATTAACATGAACTTTATAGCTCCCTAATACTTAAACACTTTCCGAAGAGATTGGTAATGATAACACAAATATTAATTTTAATATATTTTATATTTAAAGGTACCAACATTTGAAACATATGCATAACTCAGCAACCCAATATTTTACAAAAGACTAATGTATGTTAACAGAGTGTGCAGTGGTAAAACTAATCCTTCCAAAATGCAAATAGACCAACAGATTTTAATGTAACAATATATGCAAACATATTGGTGTCATTTCAGATTCCACATTGCAACTAACCTTTAAGAAACTATTTGTTGAGATTTGTTGTATTAGCAAAGAAAAATATCTGCAGTTATCTACAAAGACTGTTAATATACTCGTCCTTTTCCAATTACATGTTTCTGTGAGACCAGATTTTCTTTACATAGTCTAATAAAAATACTATAAGTATCTCTGAATGGATAAGCATACATAAGAATGCAATTGTCTTTCTTTAAGTCAAACAGTAAAGAGATTTGCATAAATGCAAATAATTCTATTTCACTGATTGTTTTCTTTGGAAAATATTGGCTTTTTATGAAATGTTATTTATGTTAATATGCAATGGATTTTTACCATTATTTTAAATGAATTACTAAAGATGTGTTTTTTTTTAATTTTCTCAGTTTTAATTTCTAATATATAATTTTGTGTAGATATAAACTATACACAAGAAAAATCTTTGGGTACCTAAAGAATTTTCAGAGTGCAAAGAGGTCTTAAGAACTAAATACTTGAAAACCATTCCTCTAGTAATCACGAAAAGCATAATAAGATAATCTGTAACTAACAAGTTAAGGGAAAAGGAATAGAGGTTTGAAAAAATAGCTTTATTAATCCAGTGAAGGAAAGAATGAAAAGAAAAAGGAAGCAGAACAAATGGATAAATAGAAACAAAGAATATGATTGTAGATTTTAACTCAAATCTATCAGTAATTCCATTAAATAGGAATATACTTAGTGCTACAATTTATTTTTATTTTTTTAAGATTTATTTTTGATGTGGACCATTTTTAAAGTCTTTATTGAATTTGTTATAATATTGCTTCTGTTTTATGTTTTGTTTTTTGGCCACGAGGCATGTGGGATCTTAGCTCCCTGACCAGGGATCAAACCTGCACCCCCTGTATTGGAAGGCGAAGTCTTTAACCACTGGACCACCAGGGAAATTCCAGTACTACAATTAAAAAAAAAAAGAAAATGGTAGCTGATTTTAAAAACACAAATCCAACCATATCCTATTTTATAAGAAAACATGATTTAAATTATAAACACAGAAAAAGTGAAAATAAAACATGGAAAACAGGTAGCATTAACATAAAGGAAAAATAGTGTAGCTATATTAATATCAGACAGTGAACACTTTAAGGCAAGAGAAATATCTCATAATGATGAAAGGGTCAATCCACTAGAAAGATATAGCTGTTATAAACTAGTATATACCTAATGACACATACCCTCATATTATAAACCAATGGAACAAAATCGAGACCCCAGAAATAAACTTATGTCTATACAGTCAACTAATCTTCAACAAAGGTGCCAAGAATGCACAATGGAGAAAGGATAACCTCTTCATAAAATGATGTTGGAAAAACTGGACATCCACATACAAAAGAATTAAACTGGACCCTTATCTTACACCACACACAAAAATCAAGTCAAAATGGATTAAAGATTTAAATGTAAGACCTGAAATTATAAAATTCCTAAAAGAAAACATAGGGGTAAAGCATCTTGAAATTGGCCTTGGCATTGAACTTTCAGATACGACCTCAAAAGCAAAGATAACAAAAGCAAAAATAGACAAGTGGGACTACATCAAACTAAAAGCTTCTGCACAGCAAAGGAAACTTACAAACTAGGAAACAAAATTTGCAAACCACATATCTGATAAGAGGTTGATATCCAAAACATAAAAGGAAACTCTATGACTCAATATTAAAAAAAAACAAAAACAAACAAAAAACCAAGCCAGTTACAAATGGGCAAAAGACTTGAATAGCCATTTCTCCAAAGAAGACTTACAAATGATCAACAGGTAAATTAAAAGATGCTCAACATCACTAAATATCAGGGAAATGCAAATCAAAACACAATGAACCGGGCTTCCCTGGTGGCACAGTGGTTGAGGGTCCGCCTGCTGATGCGGGGGACATGGGTTCGTGCCCCGATCCGGGAGGATCCCACGTGCCGCGGAGCGGCTGGGCCCGTGAGCCATGGCCGCTGGGCCTGCGCGTCCGGAGCCTGTGCTCCGCGACGGGAGAGGCCACAGCGGTGAGAGGCCATGGTGGTGAGAGGCCTGCGTACCGCAAAAAAAAAAACACAAAAAAACAAACAAACAAACAAAAAACAAAACACAATGAACCATCACCCTATACCTGTTAGGGTGGTTATTATCAAGAAAAACAAGACAATAAATGTTGGCAGTGATACGGAAAAACTGGAATCTTTGAGCACTGTTGATAAGAATGTAAAATGATACAGTCACTTTGGAAAATAGTATAGTGGTTCCTCAAAAAATAAAAATAGAACTACCATATAATCCAGCAATCCTACTTTTGGGAATATATCCAAAGGAAGTGAAATCAGGACCTTGAAGAGATAGCTGCATTCCTAAGTTCATTGCAGCATTATTCATAATAGCCAAGAGGCAGACACAACCCAAATGCCCACTGACAGACAAATGGATAAAGAAAATGTAGTACATGTTAGTGATGTTAAATATTGTATAATAAATATTCAAGTCATAGTGAGAGATCTCAGCATCCATACAATTTACCTAAACGGTTCAGCAGGTATTAAGATATGTTGAGTTAGTTTTTCATCCTGATCCATTTCTTATGCAAACGTTTGTGGACTTGCAGGTGAGAATGTGATCCTACTGAAATACAGGTGATGATGTTTTGAAAGTTGTGGATATGCAAGAGAGATATTGAGGAGTAGGAGGCCTGGTCAGAAGGGGATACCAAAATGATTGAACAGGATTCAGCATGAAAGTGCTGGGAGCATTATAGTCAACAAAATTAATTGTCTAGGTTTGAAAAAGCGCATGGAAAATAAGAAACATATTTACTTCCTTGAAAGTGTGATGTGTGATACAAAGGCTTTCGAGCCAAAAGACCTGGGTTTTGCTGCCTGATTGATGTTGTGTAACATTTGGCAAGAAAATCAATCCACCTGAATCACAATGTTCTCATATGGAAATAGGAATAAAAATAACAAATTTGTAGATTTGTCTTAAAAATTAAATAAGAAAATGAATGTGAACTTGCCTAGCACACTTTCAAACACATAGTAGGTACTCCATGGCTTTTACTTGTCTTCCCTATTTATGCTCTGGTTTTTACCTACTTCTCTATTTCAACATCAAAAGACTCCTAAGCTACAGCTTCTGGCATGAAGACCTCAACTAAAAATATTCCTTCAGTATAACATACTATAGTAGCTTAGAAGCAAATCATGAGTTTTCTATGATATTTTACATATAGTCTCCGTATTAGTATAGAAATTTATATTGAGAGATATAACCCCAGATAATATGCTAACATTTCAGAATACAAGGTGAATATTTTTGTAGATATCTTAGTTAATTTAGCTGCATGAAAAAAGCTTTAAAAATATTTTTAATAAAACATATAGCTAAGCAACCAAATCCATAAAACCTTAAAAGGTTATAATCAGGTAATGATAGTAGTCAAGACGTAAGGTCACATTTTTTTAGAAAGTATTTTATTATCCTTTACTAAATTTTGAACAGTTTTCTCTTCCCTGGAGCAAATCATTGTGCTAAAGTGTTAAGAATATATGTTCTTGCAACCAGAATTTGTAGTGTTTTCTGAGATTTACTAATGGATTTATTATTTTTCATCCCAATTTTCCACAGTTTATCTCTCTTTAAAATATTGTTGTGCTGAGCAACTGTTTTAATTTCCTTAGAAAAAATTTTGTAAAATAACGTATTATGTTTCTCCTCATGTTGGCCACAAGGATGCCTGTGGTCAGAACTGCAGCCCTCAGGCTGTGGTTTTATCTTTAATTGTCTTCTATCTTTACTTTTTCATTTTTCCATTTTTATTTATTTTACAATTGATGATTGGTACATAACATTATTAAAGAATGAGGTAGTGGTACAAATAAACACTATCGAATCAGCAGAAATATTTGAAATTTTATACTGAAATTTAAAATAGAAACATCAAATTGTGGGTGCTTATTCTTCTTTACAACCTCAGAACCCTTTGAGCCAGAACGATTTCTTTCTTTATTAGTTATTCATTTACTACTATAATCACTGAGTTTTCTTTTTCTGTTTAATTAAAGATGTAGTACCTATTCAGATAAGATGTACTACCTATTCATTCATGTGTGTGATCGTCTCTATGAGACATGAACCTTTAAATATGTTGTCTGTGACATGAAGATAACATCTACTTAAAATGACCTTAAAATAAACAAATAATTCAATTAAATGATACTACATGCCTCACGCAATCCCTATCACTGTTTTCCTTCAGTCTATGAATCTTTGGTAAACTTCAACCTTTTATTACTAAGTTAATAAAGACAGATAGCAATGAAAATGAATACAAAGAAAAAGTAGTAATAACATTTTTAAAGAATAGATGCTTATGAATTTTCCCTGTGCATTTTATAGCAGACTATATTGTCCCCTTTCTCTCAAGCATTTTATTTTAATAACAGTGCTCACAAACTCTTTAAAGTTCTTACATGAAAATAAACATCCACAATCAGCAAATAAATAAAAGTTATTCTAAAAAATCCCATAAAAAAGATAATAACTCAGGTTGTTTTTTAAAATCACGCAAGCAACTTAGTGTATATATTTAGAAATTTGGTAATTATCATCAGTTCTATTCATTACATTTCAAAAGTAGGAGAAATAATAACTCAAGTTGCCATTTACTTTTTCATATTCATAAAGAGGAAAATAATGTTAATCACATGATAGATCTTGACCATTGTTGTAGGCCCATCTGTACCTGTGAACACATACAGAACTGTCTACTCATACTAAAAAAAGTTATCTCACCATCACTTTTCATTAAAACTGAAAATTCAGTGAAGAAATGGATACATTTCAAGAATCATATAAAAAGGTAGGATCCTCTTTTGCCAATATGGGCATATTGCAACATCATAAAAGTGTAAGCTGGCTATTATGGAATTCAAAAGGATTATCCAATTCAAAGAAAGAGATGAACAGATTGTTTTCTTTCATAAACTTTTTGATTAATAAGTTTCATCAAAATACAGAACAAGCATAAATCTAGCGTTTGTTATTCATGTGTAAATACCTATCAAATTAAGACATTTGGCAAAAAAATTATTGAAAGAAACAAAATGTAAACTATTTTGACAGGTATATTTATGGATAGACATATTCTGGCTTTTTACATGGAACTGTCAAATACTTTGCTTCACACCTCATTTATCACATGGTCCAGGCTGCTAAGGCTGGCTGCCATCTTGTGATGGGGGGAGAGCTGCATAAAATGTTTACTTTGTCAGTGGTCATACTGTGTAAAAAGAGGAATCATGAAGGAGATTTAGGATATGCCTGAAGCTTGATATCTACCAAGGAGGTGGAGTATATTCCTCTCCAATAAACCAATAGCTAGATCATTTAGGTATTAATTTTTTTGGCCAACAAAATCAGTGCTGGTGATTTCCCCAATACTAGAGAAAATGTCCACTCCCAATATAGATTTTCGCATTTCCAATCCAAAACTCATTTTAAACTTGAGATTAAGAGAGATAAATGCTGAATTTTGCGACAAAAGCAGACTAGATCAGCAGTCTTGATTTCTACCTGCTTAGTGTGGGTTTTCAAACCCACCATTCTAAACCTCTCACTAGCTAGCTTCCCTGTTCCTAAACTAGATATTTGTAGGTATAAGAAATAGAACGATTACTGGCATACTTTAAGAGGCAGTTGTCCTATGATGATGAAGAAGTGTTTATGTGTGTTTGACTGGATACATTCTTCACTTTGTTACCATATGTGCAACATGGTCAGATGGTTAATGAGTTTTCAGGGCTGAAATGCATCTGGTCCAACTTTAAACTTATGGTTTATAATACTTCGCTGGAAAGCATGTAATTAATCTTTCAGTGGATAATCTACCATAACTCCTAAACTAATTAAGAATAGATATTCTTTTTAACAGGATTTGAAAATTAAGTTTTATATAGGTTAAGGGAGGAAAAAAGCCTCTACAATGATAGAAAAGTAAAAACATCTCAGATAAAATTGACTCCCTCTCTCCTTCCTCTTCCACCAAATCCTGTTGATAGAAATGTTCCTCTTTTTGAATGTATGCTGTCAAAAAGAATTTCCCTAAAAGGAAAAGGACAGTCTCTTATTCATCTATGGATCCTGAGCATCTGGCATAGAGTAAAAGCATAAAAGGTCTTTATTGACCAAAATATTATGGGAATTATTTCAGAGATATTCCACCTTGTAATACATGGATTTAAACAACTACGTGGGAAAACATATGTACAATTACATGTGTATGTACATATGCAAATATATATACCACCGTATGTATCCAAATTTCACAAATGAATAAGCTGAGGCACAGAAATTTTCAAAAAACATATAAAGTCAGACTGGTAGGTATGTTTCATTTGTGATTCAAATGAAGAGAATCTGATACTGAAGCTTAAGTTCTTAACACTATGATATGTGAGCCACTAAATAGTTCCTCATGTGGATGTAATAATTTCTTTAATCATTCTAATCTTCCCAACCACATTGGCTTTTCTAATTTATTATAGTTATAAATAATTATAAGGTATAAAGTAGAATTCATTTTCTAATAAGAAACCCACAAGTGGTGTTCAAAAATCATATGATATATACCATTTTTGTCAAAATGCAAAATTTCTTTATAAAGCATTATAATTTACAATACCAACAGCATTGTAAATATTGTAGATTTATTCACATCTTTGGCATCCTTAGGTATCTAAAAGTTTTTTCCCTCCAAAATTTTGTTAGTGTTAAAAATAATGTTGTTTTAATTTACATATTTGATTTTAGGCTTAAAATTTCCTACATGTTTATTTACAGGTTGCATTTTTGCTTTAATTTTAAATTCATGCTAATTGAAAATGTGTCTGTCCATGTTTTAGTGTATTTCACATCAGTTTGTATAACCTAATTGATTATCAGTGACACTAGATCTTCATTATACTGGCTGTGAATTTGCCCTACTCATTTGTTTATTTTATTTTAAATGTATAGTTTTTCCAATCATGTTTAGTTTACAAGTCAGCTTAATTTTTCCTTAAGTAATTCTATTTTGTTTGGCTCAAGATGTTTTTGACTTTAAAAATTTGATAAGAATTCATTAATTTTTTTCTATTTGACTTACTTTTTTATATTTCTTTAATCTAGCAGAAACACATTTTGGTTTGTTGGATGAAATGATCCTTCTTTATTTGAATATAGATCTTGAAATTATTTAACCTCTTCTGGTTACAGGAATGTTGCCTACCACAATACCTTGTAGTGTCTGTAGCATAAAACATGCTCAACAAATATTTATGGAATTGAATTTGATCAAATGTCTGGCATACTGAAAGCACTCAATAAAAATATATGTATGAATTCATTTATTAATTGATTTATAGATGCAATCATTAGTCCAACAAATACTGATTTAAAATCAATTTCCTGGAGAGACTAAAGAGGATGGCAGAATAGGAGGACACAGAGCTCACCCTCCCCCAAGAACACATCAAAAATATGTCTACACATGGAACAGTTCTCACTGAAAGCAAACTGGAGACTGGCAGAAAGACTTATACAACCAAGGTTGTAAGAAAGGTCCACACAGAGTCCCATCCACGGGAAGGTAAGAAAAGCTATCAGATCTTGGGAACAGCATCCCTAGGAGAAGATGCCAAAGTGGGGAATGACATGGGCTCAGATATGCTCCTTGGAGAGTGAATGGTTCAAACCACATACTGGGTGCCCCAGTCCTGGGGTTCATCACTGGGAGGATGAGTCCCTTTAGTTTGTTTGAAAACCAGTGGGACTGACAGCAGGGCTGTAAGAAACCTAGATTACACTCACGAAGAGCACAAGACAGAGGAAGCAGATTGAAACTGCCCTGGATTCTGGCTAGTTTCCTGTGACTGCCCCAGTGTAAGCTCTGGCCCACGCCGAGTGCCCACTCCGGCACCTCACAGCAAGAGCAACCACAAAATACCCCAATCAGCCAAAGCAATCTAGAGAACTAGAAACAAAGCTGGAGGTATCATGCTCCTTGACTTCAAACCAAATTACAAAGCTACAGTAATCAAAACAGCATGGTACCAGCACAAAAACAGATACATATATCAATGAAACAGAATAGAGAGCCCAGAAATAAACCCATGCACTTATGGTCAATTAATCTATGACAAACATATCTCTCTCTCTATATATATATTATATATATATATATTTTTTTTTTTAAATTAAACATTCCCCCCAATCTCTTCCAGAAAATAGAAACAGAGGGAACACTTCCTCACTAATTTTATGAGGATAGTATAAGCCTAATTTAAAAAAGCAAAGACATTACAAGAAAACTACAGACCAATATCTCTCACATACATTGATGTAATAATCCTCATTAAAATATAAGCAAATTGAATATAACCATGTATAAAAGCATTTACAAAACAGACAGGTGAAATTTTTTCAAGGTAGTCAAGGAGACTTGCATAACTGAAAATTAATCAGTATCATTCAACATACCAATAGGTTAAAGAGAAAAATCTTATGACCATATAAATTGATACAGAACAATATTTGATGAAATCCAATACCTATTCCTGGTAAAAAGCTCTCAAGAAACTAGGAATAGAGAACTTGCTCAACTTGATAAAGAAAAGCTACAGAAAATCCATAGCTAACATTACTTAATAGTGAGAAACTGGATATTTTCTCAATAAGATGAGGATGAAAGCAAGGATACTCTCATCACTCCTAATCAATACCATATTAGAAGTCCTAACTAGTACAATAAGACAAAGAACAAAAAAAGATTTAAATGTAAGACCTGAATTTGTAAGAATCTAAATAATAATAATAATAGCAGCATCCTGGAACAATAAGTGAGGATAATAAGGATACAGGACACAATATCAATATATAAAAATCAATGCTTTCTTATATACCAGTGATGAACAATTGGAATTTTTTTAAATACAATTTCCTATGACAGAAATAAAAATAAAATCATTAGAAATAAGCCTAATAAAATGTGTATAGGATATATTTGTGAAAAATTACAAAGCACTGATGAAAATAGCATAAAATAAATATCTATAAGTATGCCTAATATAAATAAATTAATTAATTAGAGGAAAGATAAATCTCCTATACAAAAGAGTCCAAATAATTTATATAGTTACTCCACCCTGAAAGAGGTGGAGCATAACTTACTGCTCCTTAAAAGCAGGCCATGTATTGCGACTTCCTTTCAAAAAGTAAAATATGGAAAGAGAGAAAAATAATACATTCGCAGTAGAGAAGCCTAATACCACAACCTCAGCCAGATAACCAAGCTTCACTTCAACAGTGATATCATGTTGATAGTACTTTCTTTTGATATTAGGTGATAAAAATGGCACTTTACTTCTATAGTCTTCCACTCAAATGCCCATAACTCCATCTAAGATAAGAAAAATATAAGACAAATCCCAATTGAAGTACATTTTCCAAAATACCTGACAAGTCCTCTTCAAAACAGTAGAGGTTATCAAAATAAGGAACATTTGAGAAACTGTCATAGCCAAAGCCAGGATTTGAGAAACTGTCATAGCCATAGCCAGGATTTAAGGGAATATGAGGGCTAAATGTAATGTGGTATCCTGGATGGAATCTTGAAACAGAAAAAGGACATTAGTTAATTTTTTTAAAATCTGAATAGAATACAGATCTTAGTCAATAATAATGTATCAATATTGGTTCCTTATTTGTGACAAATGATCTATGCAAAAGTAAAATGTTTATAATAGGGGAAGCTGAGGTATATGAGAAATCTCGGTCCTATCAATCTTCATGAGTTTTTTTCTGTAAATCTAAATCTATTCTAAAGTAACAAGTTAGTTTATTATAATAATCAAGCAATATAATTTAACACATTAGCAGAATAAAAAGAGGAACAATAACTATCTCAATATATGCAGATAGAGATGTTAATAAAATTTAACACTCATTTATAATATAAACACTCAGCAAACTAAGAATAGAAGGGAACTTCAACTTTTTATTAAGCTCTACAAAAAACAGAGCTTACATTACACATAATGGCAAAATTCTGAATGCTTTTTCCCTAATATCAGCACTTCTGTTAAACACTGCATTATAGTTCCTAGCCTTTGCAGTAAGGCAGGACAAAGAAATAAAACTCTATCAGGCTAGAAAAGAATAAAACTAACTTTTTTCACATAGGACATAATTGTTTGCATAGAAAATTCTAAGGAATCTACAAAGCAGCTATTAGAACTAATAACTGAATATGCCAAAGGCAATAGTACAAGGTCAATATTAAAAAATCAATAAAATTCTGATATACTAGCAAACAGTTGACTATTAAAATAAAACTACTACTAAAATAACATCTAAAACCAAAAATATTTAGGGGTAAATTAAACAAAATATGTGTAAGATTTATATAATAAAAACTACAAAACACTGTTGGGAGAAATTAAATAATTGAGAAGATGTATTATGCCATTGGAATGGAGAGACTCATGTTAATGTTATCATGTTAATTTTTCCCACATTGATCTGTAGATTCAACTTAATTCCCCTCAAAATTTCAGCAAACTGTTTTTTTCAGTAGAAATTTATAAGCTTAAATTACAATATGTATGGAAATGCAATTAATCTAGAAGAGTCAAAACTATTTTACAAAAGAAGAGTACAAGAGTACTTACCTAATATCAAGATGTATCATAAAACTATAGTAATTAATAAACTGTGCCATTGGCATAATTTAGACCTATACATCAGTGGGACAGAATAGAGAGTCCAGAAATAGATCCAAATATATATCATCAGTTGTGATAATATTGTGACAAAGAGGCCAAGTTAATTCAATTTGAAAAGAATATTCTTTATACAAATGGTTGTGGAGCAACTGATATCCATAGGGAGGAAAATAAACTATGATACTTACCTCACACCATATAAGAAAATAAATAAAAATGGATTATAGACTTAGGAGAATTAAGAACATTTGTTTACAAGACTAGAGTGTGAATATTCATAGCAGCATTATTTGTAATAGCCCCAATATAAGACAAGTGCCTATAAGCTAGTAAATGGATAAACAAAGTGTGACATATCCATACAATGGAATAATAGCAGTGAAAAGCAATGAGTTACTGAAACATCTTATGACATGGATGAACCTCAGAAATAATATATTGTGAAAGGAGCCAGACATGAAAGACCACATATTGAATGATGTAATTTGTATAACATTTCTAGAAAAGATAACTTGGTATAGACAAAACCTTTTCCTATCCCCTAGGGTGTGTGAGTACTTTCTTCAAAATATTGATGCCCTATTCCTTCCTTTTTCCTTCCCCCACTGCAGGTCATTATTTTTCTTGCCTCTACTCTGAAACTTTGCTTCTCTCTCTTCAAGCATTTACCATCCAATTCATTCAAGTACTACTCAGAAATGAATATCCTCCAAACAATGTTCCCTAAGACAAATACTTTTCACTGTCTAACAAAGTTCGTCTTAATGCTTTTCTCCAAGTACACTTGTCAAGAAAACGGACTCAGAACTTATCCTATGTGAATATAAATGCAGATTGAGACTAAATATTAGAGAAACTTAAATATTTGTCTAAGAAATTTAGACTTCAGAGGCCATTATACACACACACACAGAATATTCTCTAATGACTTCTGTCAGAAACAAACTCCCTCCTCTTAACTGTGATAGTATTTTCTTGTTCATTTATAGTATTTTGAAATGGATTTTAATATTTATTTCTGTCTCCTTAATGTCAAACACAATGTTTTTTCATATCAGTAACCTACTGGCCTCTGATTCAGATATATTAATTAATTATAATAGAAGGAAAACTATCCGATGGATGTATTATAGTTGTTTAAAATTGTAGTAGATGAGACAGATAATTTGCTCCTTATAAATAATATGATCTGTTTGATACTTTATTATCTCATTCATAGGGTATCTTAGAAAATACTTATACTTTTTCTAGTCATTATTGATACGGTGAGATCAAATTTCCTACTTATTCTTTTTCACTCTTAATTTTCTTTCTGAATCAAACTCTACATATTGTCTCACATGACAAGGAAAATTTCTACAAAGCTTTTCAGTTTTCCTAAAAATTCCTACCAAAGAGCTGCAAAGCATGAGTTTATTAGCACTAAAAACTAATTTCATTGCCTATAAGTACAGTTATTATTTTGTTCTTTTAAATTGTTACTATTTTACGTATACGGTAGAAATACAGTTTGGGCAGCAGTGTGTGCATTGTTTAATTAAATTTGAATCAGTGTAGAACCCTCTAATATATCCTTTTAACAATTTAAACTCAAACAATTATCTATAAATAAAACTTTTTATTCTGTTTTTATAGTTAAAATGAAGCAGCTAAATATTTCTCTTATAATTATTTTCCCCATTCTTGTTTTTGCAAAGGATGATTACAAATTCCTAGAATTTAAGAGGTTTATCAACTGTCAAGGTGTTTTATAATTTATGACTCTAAAAACCTATGCTGCCATATTTTTTGCTTAATAGAGGATTTTGCTACAAATAAACAGGATATTAGACCTATTTTTTCTTCCTTATACTTAAATGTGCCATGTCTTTAGAGGACCAGTCTTAGAAGTACATCAATCTACACTGGAATGACTCATCATTTCCAATAAATCATCCATAGCCTGATCTGTGAAACTTTGATTTCCTGAAACTAATGCTTTATGTTCCTATTTCTAACAACTAGAGACATTTTAATAAGAATGGAAACATTTTATACACTCAACACTCAGCAAATAATCATTGTCATTATGTCAGGCATTGTTATCAATAGCCTGGTATGTGAAAAGTGGGAGGTATGAAGAAACTGGATAACCAAAACAATGCTTCCAAACATTTTCCAAGATATGGCACACATGGAAATCAATAATATCTGTGCAGCTTACTGAAACACTGGTTACTTGAGTAACTGGATGTGTAGATTTGAAGCTGGTGGTCCCCAGCCAGGGCCACAGGTCCCCATATCCCCATCTGGCTGAATGGATCAGAATCATGGCAAAGCATGATGGTGAAAAGCTCTGACTCAGGGAAGCTGAAAGCAAAAATGCACCAAAAGGAGGGTACTGGGCACAGAGAAGCAAAAGGCACAGGAGACAACTGTTAGTGACAGACAGTTATGACTCAACTGTGATCAGTCACCTCTATGCAGCTACTGAGTCCATAGTTCCTTATCTAAAACCCTTGGTGCAAGATGTCTCTTGGAAAACAGTTTTCCCCATTTAAAAAAGGTAATCTGATACTTATATATACCATATATTATTTAATTCTCCAGTGGGATCGGAGCCATATCTTGTAAGAATAACAAAATAACATAAAGACAATGAGCAGTCTCCTGTCAGTTCAGGTCAGATTTTGAAGGTAAATAAGTTCATGCCAAGTTGGCCTTCATGTGGGGTCCACTTGCCACCAGATAAGTTCCTCCAAATCATCTGCTTTTTTAAGAACTGTTTTGATTTCAGAATTGTGGGAAAAGTTTGTAAACCTGTATAAAATTAGTCTACATTTATTACTATTTGTACTTACTAATATATTCTGTTATAATTTGAGGTGAGTTTTAAGGACTAGAAACAAAAAGGTATATATTGGACAATGGAGGAACTTGGAATACTAAGGTATACAACATAACTCACTGAAAAAATGTGAATAGTTAATATATAATTAGAATTGTATTTTGAATAGAATTAGAATTGTATTTTGAAGGTCTTCAGATTGCAAATTTATTTATTTTTTCATGTTCTTATTATTTCCTGTACTTCTTAAAGACTATATTTTAGAAACTTGGGATGCACAGAATGATGCATTCACTGTGACTGCTAAGTCATTATTTCTTCATCTCACATGAGTAGCGCCATCTCATTTAAGAAATGGAATGCACAAATTGATTACTCTAAAAAGAGAGAGTCTCTGCAGCATTCTGTTTTTTAAACAGAACCTTGTAATAGTTGGGCTTATTGCATTGAAACAATCTATTCTAAGGGCACTGTTTGCATCAAAACCCTTCTGTACATGATGTGAAAGTTTCTTCAATTGTGAGCAGCACAGTAGTAGTAGTTAAGGCTTTATTACTTAGTTCTAATTTGTATTGATGGCCTAAAAAAAGTAGCATGCTTTGCAGTTCTATGAAAGAAAAGATTATAAATGGAGATTAATTATAATTTTGCTAGCTCAGTACTTGTAAAACTAAAGCAATTTATATTCTTTCTCTTAATGATCTCCATTCCTGATTGCAGTAATGTAATCTAATTGTG
Source organism: Hyperoodon ampullatus (assembly GCF_949752795.1). Classification (NCBI taxonomy): domain Eukaryota; kingdom Metazoa; phylum Chordata; class Mammalia; order Artiodactyla; family Ziphiidae; genus Hyperoodon; species Hyperoodon ampullatus. The sequence goes on along the minus strand of NC_136921.1, from coordinate 63,426,642 downwards.
ATTATGATAGTATCTGAATCATGTGGGCCTCAATGTGATTGAAACTACTCTTTGCATTAAAAAGTAATTTTGGAGTAATGATGAAAAGTTACTGTGGAAAATTGGCAAGTAATATATTTTACTCTGTATCTTAAGTTTCTGCTTTCAGTTTTGATTATATCTCTTATATCTCATATGGATAACTATGATATTATATCAAGGATTTATTACATCAAAGCCTTATCGATGATAAGTACACATTTGAGTATCAGGGATAAGCGTGATACTATTGAAATAGTAGTGATATGGTTGAGTCAGGGAAATGACTGAGGATTTAAAATTCTAGGATAAGGTTTACTGAAACTAGAAACCAAATAAGGAGGGGGAGGCTTCAATATTGCACGGATATGATAGCCAGCGAAACGAGAAGCTCTGAGTGTTTTAGCTGACACAGCAGATAATCTTTGGATAGACATTAAGGCAAATAAGGATAGTCAGGTATTTTGTAAATGTTGAAATACACCTCCAGGGCATGAAGAGAAAATAGAGTAGGAAATGTTTTTTTCTACATAAAATTTCCTTTGCAGGGTTGAAACTTGTTCAAGGAGAATAAGTACATCTCATGTTTCCACTCAGCTAAAGAAAATGATTTGCGAAGTCATACTCTAGAATATGATAAACAAGTGAATGAATGCTTAATGTTTGAAAAATATTTACTACTGAAACACCTAGATATGTATGTATTGTGAAAATAAAGGAATCCAAGAGAGGTTACCCTGGGAAAAGATATTCTGGCAAGAATGCAAAAAACACAAAAGCATATTTATCAGAATCTTATAATGCATGATGAATTTGTGGAAGAAAATTATAATTAAAAAAGGTTGTGATGCATTTAATATTCATTTAAATTGTAACTAAAAGAGATAGCTGATGTAATTTTAAAAAGAACAACCTAAGCAAAATCATATTTAAAATATCCAGAAACAGATATTAAATAACGAGAATTGAATTCACAATAGATCGTTAAGAGAGAAGCTAACTCATAGAAAACTATCAAAATGTTTGAAGGACTGATGAGCTTTTTTTTGGCTATTCTTTATTTTATAAATTAAAATATTTGCTAATTCCTCCAGCTGTTGTGTGGATGAACTAAGATGACCAAGGAGGTAACCTCCCCATAACAGTGATTCCAAATGTAAGAAAGCAAGTCTTTCAAGCCATTTTCTCAGAGTGATACCATAAGGGGGAAAAAGATAAACAAGAAAAAAATTACAAATTAATTTTGTAGTTACTACTGACAGTGAAGAAAAAACATCCTTTTTCTCTATCCCTGGAGCCTGTGAAGATCCATTTCAAAATGTTTCTTGCAGCATTGATGTAACTCAGGAGAAAAGAAGGGATTGCCTACATATAAATGGTTCACTGTTTCTAGTGGGAAGAAGCACATTAACTCTTTCAGGTCACTAGAGCCCATTTACCAAATTATTTTTCTTTCTCTTTTTCTTTCTTTCTTTCTTTCTTTCTTTCTTTCTTTCTTTCTTTCTTAGTGCATAAATTGTACTGAAGAAGTAATGCAACTCCATGAAGTGCATCATTTACTCCCATTCTGTCTTTGATGCTTATATACAGACAAGTGCCTTGCCTATTGCCATTTGCAGACTCTCCCTTTAAGGGGAATACACTGTGAAATAGATACTCTCCAAGCTCAGTCAAGAAGAGAACATCTTGGGCCTCTATGGTACATAACGGCCAGTTATAATAGACCAGGGAGGGAAGTGTGCCTCCTACCATAATGACTGTAATATGATGACCTTGTGAACACAGAGTTGCATCAAAATGAAGCACGGACACTTTTGCAGTTTTTCTTTATCAGGAATAAAGGTGCTTATTTTTTCCCAACCTGCTGATGAATTTATTCCCATCATGGAGGCAGGATGTGACTATTCCACCTAGTTTCCCTTCCTAAATGAATTCCAAAGTATTCTCACTTCAGGAGAGAAAATCCATCTTTTTTATTTTTTTTCTCTGGTGAATTATGGTTCTATTGGCCACAATATTTTTGTTAGCTTCTCTGAGAAGAATATATAAAATTTTATGGTAGAATAATTGTTAGATTCTTGGGCAAAAATTCTAGGCATATTAAACCTTTTGGTGGGGGGCTGTTGATTTTAGAAATGTCTTGGTGGGAATAGCTCACTTATTTATTCAAACACTCAGCAAATGTGTATTAAGTGCCTATAATCAACAAACACTGAAATGAGCATCAGGGAAACAAGAATGATCTCACCACACATGAGTACTTTCTCCTATGACCTAGAATTCAACAAAAAATACACCTCACTGTATTCAGAGCCTTCATTCATTCTCTCCCTCCATATAATAGGGAAATTGAAGGACCCTAGGCAAACACAGAACAGGCACATCTAATTTACTGCTGGGGTCAGGAAAAATTCAAAGACAAGGGAACTAGATAACATGCAGCCTTGGTGGACGCTGGAAAAAGAATGTCCAAAGTCCCATTTCTATTCCTTCAGTGTGTCTGCATGGAAGAGGAATTAAAGGAAACTTTTAACACTTGGTGGCTAGTTGTACAATAACACAATTTGTTGAGTAAGATTGTTGTGTGTGTTACTGATTCTCAAGAGGAGGCAGTGAGATAACAGTGTAATTTCTGCTTTTACACAAAGACTCCCCTTCCTCTTCTCTGAAACTTCAGCTGCTTTATTTTGCCTCCAGCTACTCAGTGACCACCTATTAGCAATAGTATTTCTCCTGCAAACTTAGTTATGGCTATTGGCAGTAGCACATTTTGTGAGAAAAATGATAATTAAGTTATCAAATTTTCTTTACCGATAGCAGCAATGTTCAGCCCTGATTAGACTTCGGAATCACAGGGAAAACTTTTCAAAAAACACTGATGCTCCGTCTACCCTAATTAATCCAGGAAACTAGGAATGCCGACCAAATGACTTGAGTGGACCAACATGCAGAAGGACCACAAGCGCTCGTCCAGTGAGAGCAAGGTATTCATGTTACAGGTTGCAGGACCTAACCAGTCACTAAAGACAAAGCAAATTAATTAAGCTTATGCAACAACAGAAGTATGGTAGTAGCAATGTCTATTCTTACCTGTCCTTCCTGTATAGAACTTTAGTTAGTAAACTTAGGTCTAATCCTTGGTTCAGACAATGTCTCAGCATGTCCTTTTATATTTTGACCAGGCTACCCCCTTCATAACTATCTCGGCTGTCTTGACTTAGCCCTAGGTAATAATCTCTCTAGTCTGGAGGTTAACATGTTCAGTGTTTGGATTTAGAAGGAAAATTGCTTATTTAACTCCACAATTCCTAATATCCATCATGTCTTGAGCTTTGGTGCCAAAGACCATGAAATCATAGAATATATTTGGCCCTTCTGAGTAATAATGATTTCCATTTATTGAGTTTCCATTCCAATGATTATGCTGGGTATCCCCATGCATAACCTCATCTAATCCACAGATATAATTATCCTCATTTTATGCACAAGAAAGCCGTGTCTCAGAGAAGTTTCATAAATTTGCTGAGGCAACACAGCTCCTGCAATCCAATATTCAAACCTAGGGAATGTCTGACACGAAAGCCTGTATTTTTTTCACCTTACCATACTGCCTCCCTGTATAGAGAACACTGGCACTGTCTTTGGAAAAGTCGTATAGAAATTCCCTCAAAAGCTAGAGCACTGGGCTTCCCTGGTGGCGCAGTGGTTGAGAGTCTGCCTGCCGATGCAGGGGGCACGGGTTTGTGCCCCGGTCCGGGAAGATCCCACATGCCGGGGAGCGGCTGGGCCCGTGAGCCATGGCCACTGAGGCTGTGCGTCCGGAGCTTGTGCTCCGCAACAGGAGAGGTCACAACAGTGAGAGGCCCGCGTACCGCAAAAAAAAAAAAAAAAGCTAGAGCACTTCTCTATGACAAGGGACACATAACTGCAGTTATAGTCACAGAACAACCCAGTTATATTTGACAACAGCCCATGAAAACAAGACCTCTTAAAGGGAGATTAATGCCATCAAATCCTTTCAACTCAGACCTACACCTGCTTATACAATTGGCCTTTCACATTCCAGTTGGCAAAATCCAGCCTCGGGAGAGAGAGAGACACATGCAGTATTTATATTGTTGTTGAAAGTTTCACAGCCTTCAAACCACACAGGTTGGAATTGAATTTGAAAATTTGTCTCCTGACTTCTTTTGAGAAATCACTAATCTTCCAAAGGATGCTGCCCTTGCTGTGCACGAAGGGTTTGGCTAAAGAAAATGGTTATGCTGTGGTCGCTAAAAGAGGCTAAGTTGTTTTACTCTTTATTTAGAACAAAAACATGGTTTGCCATACTAAAGCTGTTCAAAAATCAATATCAGAAAGAACACTTCCTTAGTCTTTAAAATAACATAGCAAAATCCTCTCCCTATTATTTTGACTTCCGAGAGAACACTTGAAATAAGGAGAAATGGCTAAATAAAAGTCCGAATTAAATAGTCTTTGATCTGGTAGACTTAGGTCAGGAACAAATAGCTGGCTGTAATTGCTCTAGCATTATTTTTCTACAAATGGGAGGTGAACACTAACATCATGCTATCACCAAAGTGTTAAGTCAGTCACTGTTTAAGTTGAGAAAGTGTGATCTATTTCTGCATTGTGCTCTATAATATCCAAATTTGTAAAGAGTTGATATCCTTTATTTTTAAAACAAATACCAGATATTATTTGATTAAGTTTAGATTGCCTAGTGCTTTATTCTTCTAAAAGGCGGTGCAAATACTAGCGTTAGCTAATTCCCAAACTGCATAAATGGTAGGCAGTTGGAGTCTGAAGAACCATGTAATGATTCCATCTAACATCTTCTTTGTATCTTGTTTTTGTAATAGTTGATGTTGTCTTTGGCCATAAGGAGAGAGGTAGCTTAAAGTACTTCCTAAAGTGGCAGAGTTGCAGGAAAAATCCTATTGCCTGAAGCCAGTTTCTTAGCAACAGCACCCTCTCAATGTGTCACGAAGTCTGAAGCCCTTTGGCCCCTCAAAGGAAGTTCCTTAGGTGTCTTTTACACATTGAATGCTTTGTGATAGTTGAGGCCTGCTGGCTGTCAACTCTGTCCCTTAAGGGAACTTGACAGATCTTAAAAAAAAAATCAATTTTAAGCTCACATGCCCCAGTGGGTGCCAAAGCCACTTCAGAGAGCCTGAAAGATGGCTGAGTCGACAGGATTTGACTTCTAGAGGTAGAAAGGTGACAAACTCTATCATGAGAAAGGGGCAGCTCAGGGCCTCAGAGGCCTAACCTGCTCCCAGGATCTGGGGCCTAGTGTTGTATTGAACCTATTTATCTCTTTCATGGGCCTAAGGTACCACAGGGAAAGAAAAGTTGTTCAAAAAATGCTGGCAGAATTCAGGGGTGTAAATGATGAATTACTTTTCATCAGCTGAAAGGAAACATACTCCGGAACAATACTGAAAGGGAGCAGGAGTGGCTGACCCCCTGCTTCAGAGCAGCCAATATCTTCATTCAAGAAGACAACCATGAAATTACACAGAAAATGGGATTGTCATGAACAGCCCCTTGAAATCTCAGTATACAGTCATTACTGCATGGGAAAAAGGCTTCATCCACACATCATAACTTGTAACAGACAAGGAGGGGAAAAAAGAACAGAGGAAAAACAAGGCCTTGGAGTTACCAGTAGGAATATAGAAAATATTTGTTGATTCAAACTTTCCCCCATAAATTTCTCAATACTTTCACATAGCTTTAGCAGTGCGTTAACTTTATGCTGATTGTTTATTTCTTTTTCTGAGCTATTTTGGGAGAGTTCATATGAATTTTAGGGAGGTGGCAAGGGAAGAAAGAGCTATCTTTATATTCCTAAGGCCTTCTACCCTGCAAGGTAAGAATTAAATGGATCAGTTTCATATGTCCCCAAATTATTGCTTAATTAATAGTCTAAAACTGAATACTGTGTATTACCTAACTGTTACACAGAGCTTGTTTAAATTCTTCATTCAACTCTCAAACTCTGGAAGATCAACTAATTTTAAGGTCTACATCAGAAAAATTTGAGTCAGAATATAGAAATTTTAGTAGCGTGGCTAGAATATAAAATATTGGTGATACAAAAAACATTAAACTAAAAGATATTACAGTTATGTGTTTTGTTTTGTCATTCTGGCTACTTTCTCCACTGAGTTTAATTAAGTTTGCCCTCGTCTTTTTGTTTTTTAAAGGATTACCCATTGCACTCTGTTCTTCCTCTCTGTTTCAGTGGTTCACATGACTAACTCTCATGAAAATCTAAATTACAGATTTTGTCACAAGTCCAGTTACAAACAAATGGAAGGCTGTGACTGATACGTGGGGTATATTTCTTTCGCAGGTGATAGTGAGACGAAAGTGGAATAGGAAGTGTCTATTCAGACCAATCAATTTCTTGCTAACTTCTTGGAGACACTCTTTGGAATTTCAGGGTATTCTTTTTTTTTTTTTTTTTTTTTTTGAGGTACGCAGGCCTCTCACTGTTGTGGCCTCCCCCATTGTGGAGCACAAGCTCCGGACGCACAGGCTCAGTGGCCATGGCTCACGGGCCCAGCTGCCCTGCGGCATGTGGGATCTTCCCGGACAGGGGCACGAACCCGTGTCCCCTGCATTGGCAGGCGGACTCTCAACCACTGCACCACCAGGGAAGCCCTCAGGGTAGTCTTGATAGCCTTTTATCTATGCTTTTTTCCATAAGTCTATGTTTAAAAACAAAGACAATTTGCGTTGATTGGATGAGTAATACTTGTTTTCCTTGTCTACTTATAATTCTCTTAAAACAAACTTTAGGCTATAAAAGCAATTGAAAAGAAATAATTCCCCAGCAGTGGACTTCAAACAAGAAAGTTACTCTCCTAGAATAGCATTTCTCACATTGGATTCACTGGTATCTAAGAAGGCACAGAAGGTAAACATATCATGCAAAAACTATCTTGTAGGTTTTTATGTTTGGGAAATGATGCCCTGGTATAATTGATGGGTTAAACAAAATATGCTTAATAAATTCCTATTCAAGGTGTAGGTGAAAGGAGTCTCCTAAGGAGAAGGAATTGTCTCACACACTGGAATCTAGGCTTTGCATTTAACTGCAGAGAAGATTGTCCAGAGAATAAGGATAAAAGTAGAATGATTCATGATCGTGCTTAACCTTACAACTTAAAACACAACACATTTGAATGGCGATAGTTGTCAAAGTTTTTGATAGCTCTTGATAGTTGTCAAGGCTTTTGCAACTACTTCCACTATTTCAGTAAATGCAATTTACCCAAGATGTTATGAGGTATACAGAAAAACAGAAATTCTGACCTCATTATAAGATGACTTCTTATTATAATTTTAGTGTTCAAGACCTTATTTTAAAAGAAGATGAGATCATAGGGCTAACCATCCACTTCTCTAGTTTATTGTTAAATCTAAGCAAAGAAAGTGGTTTTGCCCCTCTGGTCTTATTCTTATTTTATTTTCTGTGTTGACATACCACTGAACGACCTTTACGTTATGTCATCTGGAGCTACATTTATACAGCTGGCATTAGGAACTGGAGAGAAAAAAGAGTAATAGCTTAATTTGACTATCACTTTCAAAGGTTCTATTAAATCATATAGGCACTTATTAATAAGCAGAATTTTTCTTTGCATTGACTCATGTTTGTGGGGAGTTAACAAAGTTTTTTCTAATATTGTATGTGCATGTGGGCATGTACGTGTGGGTATGGGTGTATGTGCACATATGTACATACAAGCTGTGACTTCAGAATGACCCCTCTTCTTTTGTCCCATGTTATTCTTCTATGCTTTTATGGTACGTGTAGAATTTCTACCCCTCATGGCAAAATTATGTACTCTTCTTAGAATATTTTGGACCTTGATAAATATTTATTGTATCTCCAAGGTATTTTTCAGTAGCATAGAATGATTATTATTTTAAAATATTGTTAATATCTTTTGCTGAAAGACTGCAATTCATAACTGTAATAAATTGCAATGCAATTCATTGCCCCCTTCAATGCCCCTCCAAAAAATCTAAAATTAGTTCACAGTTTTTTCTTTTTGTCATATGTATAGTCCCATATGTTCATATATACGATCAAAAGTTACTCATTTGATCCAATGACAGCAAAGGTAAACCCATAACTGTGCTCCAAAGGGGAAATATGATTATTAAGTAAGTAATTTTCTCCAGAGGTAAATATACATTCTAACATATGGCCTTGCTGACATTTAGTTAGCTTTAGCCTTTGGTGTTCATCCTTCTTTTAATTATTTTTATTCTAAAAAATCAGGTTAGAGGAACCAAAATAAAGTTCTTTGGCAGATAGGAATCCTGTTTACTTTCCAACTCTGAACTCAGCAGGTTAAGTAATTGGGCTACAGAAAAGTTCCTCCATTTCTATTTCCAGCTGGTGATACACAAAAGGCAGGAAGTTATCTCATTAATGGGGCACCAGCTTTATGCAAATTATGGTAACAAAAAGGCTTCCCTTCATACTTTTTCATAAATTACCTAATAAAGTGGGAATAAATGGCCATATTCAAGAGCCTTTGTTGTATTTTTAGCACAAGACTCTTTCTGTTACTGCAAATATGACTAAATGCGCCTTGCTCAAAAGGGGTGTTTATGAAATAAGGCCACTCAAAAGCTTTTATTTCTTAACAGCCTTCAGTTACTTTTATGGCACAAAATTAACATAATTAGTCACAGAGAATAGATGACATAAGCAGCGTGCCATGCACAAAAGGGGGAAGCAGTATCTAAGGAAGGTATTTTGAGAGATCAAAAATTTTCAAAGTGCTTAATACTAGAAGGTCCTTTTTATTTGTGCACAGCCTTAAGATACTTTTTTTTTAACTCCGTGAAATTCACATAATGAGATGCAGTAGACAGATGACATTAGCGATGTGCCATTAGAAAGAGGTCAGTTTCCTCTGAAAGATAGTCACTGTTCCTGCTCGTCATTAATTTGCAGCTTCAAAGCACTGAGCATATGATAGCCTGGCATGTTAAGCAAGTTGCAGTTATCTTTAAATAACCATTTTTTCCAGTTATTAGAAGCTAAAGTTTTTAAACTACCAACTGAAAGCAAAATTAAAGCACGCAGCAGTGTAAGAGGGGAAAAAAAAAAGGAAAAGAAAGAAAGGCTGGAAGAAGATTAGGAAAAGAAAATCAAATATATTTTTTAAATGAAATTGCTGGTGGTTTTCCCTGGAGGTGACCCGCTTTAACTTCAGTGCTAGAATTTCGGGGTTAGTGATGGGCCTTGAAGATTGGAGCGCTAGCTAGCAAATGGAACAAGTGGGGATTTTTGTTTTCTGAGTCCTTATTATGGCACATATTACAAGGCTGAAAAGGGCTCCACGAGGTAGGAGCATGAAAAAGGTTAAGAGCATACGGGTTTGTCTTACATGGGTACTGATCAAATAAAACTGCATTGAGAAATAGATCAGATTATCTTATTTTAAAGTGAAGATCAGTGAGATTTCTCTGGTTTGGTTTGTGAATAAAATCACAGAAGAGAACACAGAAAACTAAAGTATTGAGACTTTGAATTCATCTGAGTTCAAATCTGTTATGACAAGACTTTTACTTTTAAATAATTCCTTTTTTGCATCAAAATACATGAATATGGTACAACATTCATAATATTCACAAAGACTTACAGACTCTTACACTTAACATTCCCTTGGAGTCTATTTTTGACATGGAATTTCTAGAAGTATTTCATAGGATTTAGCTGCTTTAAAAACATTCTGATTTATAACTTCAATCCCCCCACCCAAAGTAAAGTTCAGTCACCAAAATCTCCGGTGTGCACGTGTTGACTGACTTTCTGCGGTACATTTAGCTTGTGTATCAGTGAGTGGCAAGGCCGAAAAGCATCACATGAATAGGTATTAGCAACAAAATAGCAAACAACATTGGTGAATATTTTGGAACTACTGAAACAAAATGCTTATTTTTAGGTCATCAATAAATAAGGAAAAAAATGGTGGCTATCAAATGATGTTTTCACATTTGCAGTGACATTTTTCTATTAGGAGTGTTATTTTTAAACATTGTCTAGATTGGTGGAGTTGCATCTTTTCAGTGCTTGAATTACCTGGTGCTGGGTGGGGCTGGGGAAGATGGCCTGGGGCATTGTTCCACGCTCACACGATGAGGGCCATGGCTGGCTGAACCAGCAACACTTATGGAGGAATTCCGATATGAAAATCAGGGATTAAGGAAGAGTAAAACAAACTGCACGTCTTCCTTCCATAAAACTAACGTGGTTTTACACTGAAAAACTTGCTTTTAACATTGTTTAACTTCCATTTAGTTAAACTTTCTTTTTCATAGCATAGTTTTCAAATAATTTAGCTGCTTCTCTTCTAGCAACTTGTAGGTAACGTATTAATGCTAGGGAAACACCCTGAGGTACCCCTCAAGTAACTTATAGTGAAGGAAGCTGTATCAACAGACACACTGAGAAGAGTTTGATGCTGCAAAAAGAGAGAAGCTGTTGAGTATTTCTGTCTTTGTGCATCAAAGAAAGTATCATTGAAGTGTAACTAGAAATTCACTTAGAGTGACAAAACTGAGAAGCTCAAACAAGGGAGCCTGAAAGGGCAAGGGCCATGCAGGGCAGGGCTGGTTCTCCACTGATTGGATTGGAGGCTTAATCAATGAGAGATGTAGGATATGCCTACCTAGGAAGTTTGAAAATATAGTGGTAACAGCTGAAATTTAATTCTTATTTTAAAACAGCATCTAATACAAATTCAGGCTGACTTGGACTGCCTTTTGGTAGTACTTTAGATTCAGAGATATCGATAACCACCCCTACCTTTTTAAAATACTTCCTGTGTGTTGGACTCTGTAATGTGTGCTTTGCATAGATCTCAAAAATTCTATGAAGTAAATATTTTTATCCATTTTTCAGATGAGAAAACTGAAGCTCAGACAGATTAACTGACTTGCCCAACATCACAGAGTTTAGGAAATACCAGCTGGATTCAAGCTCATTTTTTTTTTTTTTTTTTTTTTTGGCTGCTCTGCATGGCTTCTTGTGGAATCTTAGTTCCCCGACTAGGAAAAATGCCAGTCTTAACCACTGGACCGCCAGGGAATTCCCTCCAACTCAATTCTGAATGAAAACGAACTTTTCATTATACTATACATAGAAACTGTACATACAAGTAATAGATTAGAATCCATCTTCTTCCACTAACTCGCAAGGAATGCCCTCAAGGATCTGAGTTTGAATGATTAGAGAGGACACATGGATAGCATAATATTGAAATTTTCAGAAACTTACTTATTACTAGTGTTCACATTTAGCTTTTTAATGGTTTAAAATGCTATATGCATTTGTAAATAAAATTGATATAGATTTTCCTTTAAGAATCTCTAGCTGTAAAATAATAGACAATATATATAAATGGCAAAAAAATAAACAAAAACAATCAAGCATCCAACCAAATACATATCTGCAATGTAGAGTAACTGAAGAAAAATTTCCATAGAGTTCATGTGCTATAGCTTCCTTTTTGTCACTGTTTCTTTCCAATGAAAAATGCTGTAGAATAATTTTATGTGTTTAGCTACATAAAAGAAGCAAAGATGGTTAATACTATACTTTTTCTTACAAAGTAGATTCCATCTGCTTTTATTAAGGAGAATAGTTAAAGTAGAATGAGATACTTATTAATCTAGCTGGTCTAGGTAAGGTCTAGTTCACTTTAATTAAAAAGCTGAATTTCTAAGGAATTGCATGTATATAGACACACTGAGAGCACCTCACATTTTACGCTTAACCTTTTATTTTAATCCTGACGCTTTCTATATTGTTATTTTAAGTACATGTTAATAATATGCAAACTGACGCTTTGAAAATTCTCTGAGATGTGGTTAATGAAGAGAAACTGCACCATAAATTGCATCCAAAATATGCAGTCCATGCAGATGTAATTTTTCTTGAACTACAGTGTTTTACAATAAACATTTTTCAGCTTGTTTGGATTTATTCTCTATTGTTTATAAGAAGTACCATCAGGCACTACTGCATGAAAGAACTACATATAGTAACAGGCAATCTTAGTTTAACAAGATCCTTCGGATAAAAATAGATTTCAGATCTACCTCCTGCCAGCGGAATGCAAATTCCGATGAAACTACACACTAGTGTTTTTCATAATTTAAAGTTTGTCACATGGTATAATGCACTTGCTCACTTTCCCCTGAGTTCTGTCAGAGGAGGCAGAGAGCTATGCCATTTTATGATCACTAGAGACCGAATGTTCTACAAAGTATTCTGGGAACTGTAGTTAACAGAGAATATTTTTCTTTCAAGTGCATTTGTTAAAACAATGCCCAAAAGAGACATGGTATTCCGGCGACTGTCACTGTTTCTATGATAAACCCTGAATTTTTCAAAAGGTCGTAACTAGCAATTTGGCCATTGCTGAATGGCACCATCTGTAGTTTAGCCTGCAGGTTTGCACAACCCGAGATGCTGTCACCCTTTTGGAAAGTCTGTCTTTCAAAGAACTCGTGTGAGCCTAGGTTAAGAAAGACATGAAGATAGTTGGTCTTTTCACTGATTTTCATTTCAAGCTGAATTATCAAGCAAAAAGACGATGTGCTTGGAGTGCATGGGAGTGATTGTTTATCTCACAATGGGTTATTTTACACTTCTCCTTGTTTTACTTCCATGTTATATTTTTATCATTTGGGAATGGGTGGGAAGGTTGCCAGGAAGGAAATAAGAAAATATTATGATTCTATCTTTTGCTAGAAGAAATAAGTATTATTTGGATCATAGACTATCCCAAGAGGCCGAAACTAAAATCTTGCAGGAGACAGGTGTTTATGGTAAATGGGACTCTGGCTACCCAGGGAGCTAAGGTAGCTAAAATGAGCAGCCTGTATGCAGCTCTAGCAGATGGCTGCCATGCCCCTTGTTGCAAGCTGGCCTATATTTTTTCAAAAAAAGTCAGAATCATGGATTTTTCTTACAATATTAAATGTATCGAGTGCCTTAATTTTTTTTTTTTTTTTTTTTTTTTGCGGTACGCGGGCCTCTCACTGCTGTGGCCCCTCCCACTGCAGAGCACAGGCTCCGGACGCGCAGGCCCAGCGGCCATGGCTCACGGACCCAGCTGCTCCGCGAAGTGCCTTAATTTTTAAACGTTGGCATCATGTTTAATTTTAAAATAAACTTGTTATTTATTTTGTGAAAGTCAAACAAAACACTTCTCTCAACCCGATTTGGCCAAGCCACCTCAATTTGAGACTTATGTTCTAATCTTGCATCTTCACACCAGTAAAGCGCCAATGCCTTCTTAAAACTGAGCAATAAATGCAGAAAAGGTAAAAAGTTAGAAAAAATAAAACTTGATTTTTTTGGTTCATCTGTTTCTGTGTTTCAAATGGACTGATTATATTGAAATTATTTTAATAACTTTCTCTAAACTTTTAATTCCTTTTCAAAACATATTTCTGTAACTTGTGTGCTGACACTCTGACTTCATAGGTCATCAGTACTTTTCTATTTATTTTACGATTTTGTTTTGTTTTGTATTGTTTTTTTGAGGTAGACCGAAATTCATGCATCAGAAATGATTATGGAAGGAGCTGGGAGGTGACTGCCAGCCACATGCCACCGCTGCAGATGGAAGTAGATTCCGGGGCCGGAAGCACCACAGCGTAGGGAGCACTCCAGGTGACCAAAGCCAAATAATGTCAATAGCTCGTTCATCCGTCCATGCCAAATGGGGGTCATGGGGAAGGTGATTGGGACAGCAATGCAAAAAACTGCTGAAGTGAGAGTGACCAGACTTGTTCTGAATCCCTATTTATTAAAGTAGTTTAATAAGCGAAAAACCTACTTTGCCCACGAAGCTCCCCAGCAGTGCACCATTGGGGATACTGTGCTTCTCAAAGCTTTACCTGTCCCACAAACAAAGCATGTGAAGCATGAACTGGCTGAGATCATTTTCAAAGTTGGATAAGTCATAAATCCAGTGACTGGAAAGGGCTGTGCGGGAATTGCCTACCTGGAGAGTCCAGTCGGTCTGGAAACCACCCAGCTAACCCAAAACCTGGAAAAACTCCATCTCTCTTCAACACAGTGAAGGAGGATTAGAAGACGGAGCCAAAGGGAAGGATTTCTAAGTTTGCTTTATGGAAAAATTTTTCTAAGTTTCCTCACAAACCATCCAGTTTCTCTTCTGGTATTTATGAAATAGCTAAAAGTAAATAAAGTAAAGGCCTTGTTATAATTTTTCATTAAAAAGACATGATTAGGGAAGAATTAATATCATTAAACCTAAATAAAGCTAAGTAGAAAAATAATAAATGAATGTATATTTATTTGTGAGAAGGTTATTTTATAGAGAAAGCTTTGGAAATTGAACAAGAGAAAGTGATAGTTATTGGTAGATTTTTGTCTCAAAAGTAAGGTAATCTGTCTTTTTTAAGTACATACCAATACCCTAACTTTGGTTGCATAAGGATCCAAATACAATAAAATGGGATTGTGTGGAAAACAGTCACAAAGAAGAATAACAAAATTTTGGAGAAGCATCAAAATGATGAGAAAATCTTGGTTTTTTTCTAAGAGAATTAATACATGTATACAGATGTGTAGGATCCCATTTTATATATGTTAAAAAGAAAGATAAAAGTATATCCAAGAGCATTCGTATTACTTTGAATATATACATCCAAATCAATGCATTTAGTATTTACAGTTAATATAAGGATTGCTATTAGCTTATATGTATTTAAGCTCTACCTACAATTTTCCTAAATGTGCTCATTTTATTTGGAACAAATGTGCCATGCTAGCATATCAAATGATAAGCTATCTCATAGGAATCGGTTCCTAACTTAAAATTACTGGATATTTTAAAGATCCAAGTATGTCCCCTATCTGGCCTTTTAATAAATGCTTGTTGCCCTAATTTGTTTCCCTTAAAAATCTGGTGAAGGCTGAAAAGAAAAACAAAAAGTACATGTACTCTTCATTGAGGCAGAAAGAGCTCTAATCGTAAAGTTTCCGACCAGAACAGGGTCACCTACACTTAAATTTTCTGTAAACAAATAAGTGCTGAGACAGCAGATCAACTTCCTTACTGCATTTTCCCCCTAGTAAAATCAGTTTGAGATAAATTGCAAAATAAATAAATGTCAAATAACAATTCCCATGACTAGTATTTGAACTGAATTTAATGATGATTATGAAGACAAAGCTGTGATAGGCCTCTGCATAGAATGCTTAAAGGGGACAATCTGAAATGATTTTAACTTGCAACCATTTTAACAAATGAATATATTTCCTAAATTGCCACATCAACCAACCCTGCTATCTAATTATGGCCAGCAAAAAGGGCTACATATTAACTATTCCAAAGCGTAAGCCATTATTTTTGGTTGACATTCTTCAACATTCAGTTAATAAACCTGAAAAGCATTTTGCTTATTGAATAGTCAAGGTTTCTGCTTTACAACTGATGGGTAATATGACAGGAAGTTGTATTGTTCCAAGTCAGACATTCTCTAAGGACTTTTCTCAGACTCTGTGGTCTTGCTGGCCATCAATGCTTCCACCATTTTCCAGGATAAAATGATCATAGTTGGCTTCTTAGAATAGAAATTTAAGACACCTATGACATATCATTTCAAAATTATTTAGTAAGAAAAAACATCCGTAAAAGTCCATTTTATATTCAGAAGGGTACAATGGCCTCAGAACATGTGTTCTCTTTCAAAACGAGCCCCACCTGGTTCGTTTTGAAAGCTTATGCCTCTGTACTGATCAACACGTATCAGGGCAGCACCCTTGAACTTGTCAGGGAAAACAATCTGGAATTCAATGATTATCAAAAAGAATTTTAGAGAAACAGTATGTAGAAGTATTTACGGAATAGATAGAAATAAAATTTCAAGGTTCTATTTATTTATCTATTAAACTTGTCCTTTGTAAAGTTGTAAACCTGGCAACTTTAAATCAGTTTCCTGGTAGACTTGCATTTGTTGATATTCTGTCCACTTATTTTGAAGGAATATTTTAAAGGTTATTGTAAAATGTGGAGCGGCACTTGCTATCTACTGTGTATCATACAATCATCTCTATTTAACAGTCATGGGGGAAATTTCTCTTTGCCTGGAGGATACGTTATTTTTTACCTAACCAACACTAATTGCATTTCCCTTTTTGCATTTGCCACAAAAATGCTCAGAGCCATATTTATGGTCCACTTCTAGGAAATGTATAAGGCTTCAGAACTCTTCTCTACTTTAACCTTCTCTACTTTAACCTTATTTCAGGCATCAACTCCCTCTCTTAAACTTTGCCTTAATTCCTTCACCTAGTCTTAGGGTATTCATCTGGTTGTTTTGAATCTTGGGAGGCTGCCATGATTGCAATTTTGAACACTGAAGTTATGAAAATTAGTTCATAAAATTTTCCCTTTGCCATACCAGTTTTTGGAGACTATGGATTAAACAAGGAATCACCACACACCTTTATAAAGTCCAGGGGTTTTTTTCTAAAATAGTTCAATATGTTTTTCAATCATTAGTTAGACCTGCTCAAAAATTCGTAAGAACATAAAGATAGCCCCTTAACTGAAGCAAAGGAATAAGACAGTTTTTGCACAAACCTATAAAAAGTGAGACATTAAAATAACTAAGTTTTAGGGTCCTATTTTTGTATTTCATGTAGTCCCAAACATACTGTGGCAAATAATTGCTTAACGGATTATTGTGTTTTTTGGCATAGATGCTCTTCCTTTGCAACTGGTTAGGAGACATCTCCAATGAAATATTCCAGTCTCTCACATCACATTCAGGATGCCCCCAAACTAACCTTATTGTCTTTGGCGTCTCTTTTCCAGCTGTTCTCCTATATTGTTACCACCTAAATATGGAACAACAAAGAAACATTTAACTTTTGCCTTTCATTACCCATTTAGCCAACCAGTTCTACATACTGATTCTGAGTCTCCAAAGCCAACACTCTTCTCTTTTTTATTTTTAATATCAGCACTCTACTCTGGGCCATCCCTACATTTGCTTGGTGTTTTAACAAATTTATATTTTTTGTTTTGTATCAAGGAAAGGAATCCCTCTCAAATGAGCTCAAACCAAAAAGGGTGGGCAGCCATTTAAAGCTACAGAGAGGTATTCTGGGCACTGAGGAAAAGGGAATTCAGAGTTTGTTACAGAACTGGGTTCTTGGACTCTTTAATCCATAGACATTGATAAGAGGCCAGACTAGAAATTCAGGAAAGACTTTATTGGGACTCGTGATGCAGCACGAGGGAGTAAGAACAAGTAACAGGTGCATTTGCTTGCTCCCCAAGTGGGGGCGACCTGGTTCCTTAAATGGCGTGAGGGTACAAGCAGATCGGTGGGTTGGGCCGGATGAGTGGCTTAGGTGGTCTGCCCATGCCCTTGGTGGTGCTGTGTGCAGGGATCATGGGCAGTGCCCTGCTTTTCCTTCTGCCACATCAGAAGTGGCAGTTGGGTTCTGACCTTTTTGTATCTTATTGTTCATGATTTGCCTCAGTTGGGCATGCACGTGGTTATTTTTAGTCCCTCATAGTTTCTTTGTATTTTGTTGCTTGAGAGACATGTGTCCAGGTGAAGCACTTCAGCAAAGGGTTCCAGGTCCCAGTCTGTCTCAGGCTCAGTATGGGCCAGACCTGAGGCAGTAACGAGGAACATCACTGCTTCCTTCACTGCTTCCTTTAGGTTTTCTCTTTCTTGTCTTTCTCTTAATTGGTGCCCACAAATTCTCTATTTTCATTTCACTATGCTTAAGGCTTCACAGTGCTCTGCCCTAGCCTTGAGTCTGTGTGACTTTTTTAGCTTATCATTATAAAAATTCTCTCTCAGTCTTTTAGTTAAAATTCCCAAGGTAAGAAATGTAATTGAGCTAGCTCAAACATCCCAAGTTCCTGTCCAGCCTATAGTTACCCCCTAAAAGTGACAGATTCAGACAGAGTTCACCCATCTTTATCCAAGTAGTGGTACCATGGTTGAGTAGAGTGCATGTTTTCTGCTCACATTACATTGGCCAAACCATATTACATGGCCAAACCCAGCACTGCTGTGGTAGGGATATGCACCCCTCTCATTGACAGGGTATAGCACGTCACCTGGTGGTGGATAAATTTGTATAATCCTTTTACAGGATAGGGTGGAAGCAAGAAATTGAGCACAATAATACAACTTACCACAAATACTATAGTGACTCAAGATGTACACTAAAAATGTTCAACCCTTTATTCCAGTGGTTTTCGAAATATTGTATCAATCCCTAAGGTGTCAATCTTGGACATGTGGTGATGTCAAGAGAAATTGAGAGGGGCTAGGTTCTGGATGCCACTCTCTCCCCCCACCATAGTAGCTCTGCTTTTACCTGTTCTATGTACCAGAGACTTGTGTAAGATTTATTTTGGGGGAAAAATACTAGAATTTTTTTTTAACTTTCAGAAAAATATTTAAAGCCATTTTCTTTGCTTGACAATCAAGATTTTCTTTCATAAAACGCCAGTCTGGTTTTCAAAATTTGTCTTCCCTATCCCCTTCTATTCACTTTACACTTCCACCTAACCTAACTACTCATATTTTTTATATAGCACCCTTTTATTCTTCCTTGACTTTCTTTCACATAGACTATACCCTCTTTTAACATAACCCTTTCATTCCACCATCAATGCTTTGCAATCCTATCTATAATTTGCTAAGGCTGCCATTACAAAGTACCACAGACCAGAGGACTTAAACAACAGAAATGTATTATCCCACAGTCCTGGAGGTTAGAAGTCTGAGATCAAGGTGACGGCAGAGTTGATAATTTCTAAGGCCTCTCTCCTTTTCTTGTGGATGGCCATCTTTGTCTTTCTCCAGTATCTTCACATGGTCTTCCCTCTGTGTGTATCTGTGGCCTAATATTCTCCTCATATAAAGACATAAGTCATACTGGATTAGGGCCTGTCCACATGACCTCATTTTACTTTAGTTATCTCTTTAAAGGCCCTATCTCCAAATGCCATCATTTTCTTTTCAAAATTTAGAAAAAAAATTATTGAGATATAATTGATATGTAGCATTGCATAAGCTGAAGGTGTACAATATATTGATTTGGTGCATTTATATATTGCAATATGATTCCATCATAGCATGGCTAACACCTCTATCACTTGCCATACTTTTCATGTCTATTTTTGTGGTGAGAACAATTAAGATCTAGTCCCTTAGCAACTTTGAAGTTTATAATTCAGTGTTGTTGACCATAATCAATATACTGTGCATTAGATCTTCAGGATTTATTTATCTACTTGTTGCAAATACTGTCACATTCTGAGGACCTGGGGGTTAGGGTTTCAGCATGTGAATTGTGGGGCAGGACGCAATTCAGCCATAACACTATCTTTCAAATTTTGATGAAAATACCAGCTCAACTCTTGTTGAAAATACTAATTCAAATCTTGTTGAATTTTGGAAATATAATAGATTCATCATAAGTCTACTGCATAAAATAGGAGAAAGATAAGTAATATTTTTAATACGTTTTGATAGCTAATTAATTACCTAAAACAGGTAATCTTCATCAATCATGTAAGATTTCACTCTGATTGGGCTCCTGTCTCTCTTTTAGCTCAGTGACCATGTTGCTGAAGAGGCCTTTTCTGGCCACAGCTAAGATGCTTACCTGATTGCTCCCTCACATTTCACTTCACTTATAATAATGTGTCCTTTTCTTTTATTTCTTGCTTTACTTGTTTACTGTATTTCTCCATCACTCTATGTTAAATATCAACCAGTTAAAGGGCTTGTGTGCCTCGTACAACAACCATAGAGTCAGCTCTTCCAAGCTAGTGCGGGGCACGCTGTAGGGATTTAATGACTCTCTCTTGAGGGAGTAAATGGAGGGGAAGTAGCATCAGATATCAAAAAGTGAGACAGTAGTCAAATAAGCAAAAATTGGGCTGTCAAAGGAACAATTCAACAGTGCAGGTAATTCAATAATTCATAATAAATTCTAATTATCAATGTAATATAAAATAGTATTGGGGGGAACAACAATGTTTTTTTTCCAAAAGGTCATTGAACAATCACTAAGCTGGTAGGGAGCTGATTATAATTTAAATAGGATAATTAGGAATGAGCTACCATATGGTCTATAAACATTTTCACATCCATGAGAAAAAAATAACAAAAATAATGTCTACTTTCCATATATAACTGTAATTAAACATTTAAGTTTTTTCTCTATTTATTTAAAGTATATGTTCACCCTCCAAAAGAGTTTTTTGAATATAATAACAATATATAAATATATTATCATTAGGTGTACTTATCTAAATGTATCCTTGTCTCTATATGTACATACAGATGTCATTATAAGTATCATTAAAATAATACACTGTCCATTCTATAAGTCTAACAAATAGGGGTATCACAGGAAAGTTTTGGGAAGAAAACTCATGCCTTTAATCCCATATCCTTTTCATGAATCTAGCTCATTGATGCAAAATATCAAACCATTGAACAAGAAAATAGATTCTATGCAAGAAGTAGTTTCTTTGGAGGTAGGAAATTTGTAGTACTGAAGACTAGATTGTCTGAGGATAAATTCAAAATAACCACTGAAGAAATAACATGAGGATTTAATTCTTTCCCAAGGGAAATTGTAAAGAAGAGCAAATGATTTAATGCTAACCTAAAAGCTAATGAGCGTTAACTGTGGAATAAAAATTTCTAAAAGCTTATTATACATGTAATCTTTTGGCTGTTTTCCTTTATCAAAATAGCTGCTGAAATTGTAAGGGGATTTGTATATATCTTTATATTCTGCTTCAAATATTTTTTGTTGGTTGTAAAGAATTTTGCAAACTATGTGTGTGAATGTCTTTTTGAATTGCTACATTGACACAAACCTCCCTTTTCTTTCTGGGTTTGATAAAATAAATCTCCAATAAAAACAAAAATTAACTTAGCAACAGGTGAAAAGCAAAGGCAAGTGTCATTTCAACAATATAAATACCTTATTTCTTTCTATTTAAGCATCCTATATGTGGCTTTTGCTCTTTTCTCCCTTCTAGTTCACATATTCAGGTGATAGAAGTAAATGTTATCATAGTTTCAAAAAGCAAATAAAATTATTTGACTAAATTTGAAATTTAAGTTTCAGTAAAGTGACCATAATTATTATCTTACTACATGCCCTTATTTGGCACTGTTCAAACGATTTAGAAGCTTTTTCAAATTTATGTGCAATATATGCCAGTAGGTGGTGGTAGTATTTTCCACAAGACTACAATGCTATTAGTAAATAACCCCCAAAATAGAGATCATTTTTCTGATCGTCAGATATTCCTAGAGCAATATAGAGACTTCAGAGATTATCTTTCCCAAGTTGTACTACCAGATTCTGTTTAAAAGCAAAACTAGGCATTTTAACCAGTGTATCAGATTTTTGGAGGTGAAGGGGGAAGCCTCTAATAAATTTGGGAGGCTATGGATTTAATTCCACGACATTAACCATTATATTTTTCTTTTCTAACAGATGCCAGCCATTAAATTGAAAAATTGAAATTGAAGATATAAAAAGTGGGGTATGCGTATCCAGCTAGTGAGTGATTTTAACCAGATTTTCTCCTTCATCATGGCTCATTTGCATTGTGAATACTCTGAAAAAGACAGCTTTTGTGGACTCTGCTGTGTTTGTTGCTCCTACAATGTAATGCTATTCAAAGGGTCTGATTGTGTATTCAGATATCACATACATATTGCCCTGGGTCTGGGATTTCCTGTTACTCTGAATGATAAAGATTCTTTCCTATTTAAAGTACAATTCACCCATTGTGTCTACATATATGAAAGGGCACCTCTGTGGGATATACATAAGCAGGGAAAGAGATGGAGAACTGAGGGGATGCAGTAATTTGGCAGATTATTGGGGGAGAAAAGGTACTTTTAGTAAGAGGGACAAGAGAGGTGAACACTATAGATCATCCCATAAAGGAACCGACTTCAGTGTGAGAAGGGTTCGTTTGGAAAGTGATCTAGAATTTGACCTTCTGAACTGCATTTTTAAAGAGTTTTTCTGACCTTAATTTAATCCAGTTTTCAGGAATCTAAAATACCCCTTCCAGTTCTCTGTCCAATTTTATTTTTAGAAATCAGGAACTAGAAGAATGTACAGAGAATGATTCACATTTAGAAAGCCAAGATCTCTTTAAATTTGGAAATGAAGATAGGAGGACAATAGTTTAGAACCATGTTACTCTCCAAGTCTGGCCCTGGGACTGGCAGCTTTGGCATCACCTCGGAGCTTGTCAGAAAGGCAGAATCTCAGGCCCTGCCTCCCCCAAGATATACTAAATCAGAATCTGCACTTTCACAGGATCCCTTGGGAATTTGTATTCACACCAAAGTTGGAGAAGCACTGATTTAGAAGATTCCTAGTTAATGAAACTACTTATTTTTTTCATAGGGTGGAGAAAGCAAAGCTTTGACTAGTCTTTGTATACATTTCAGAGTCTCAACAGAATATCGCATCTAGAGCAGGAACTTCAGTCACTCAGGGTCTTGATTTTCCTATCTTAACTCTATTTGTGGATTCTTTTATACTGTAATAAAGGATTAAAAATAAAAACTGAACAGATGGGCAAACAGAAGAAAAAAAATCAGGAGGGTGCTGCAATTTTAGGGATGACTGAATCTTAAAGATCATTTAGTTCCTCGGTTCCCCTGTATAGGCAGCCAGTGGCAATGTCCTTACATATTATGCTTCCATCAGGACTTGGTGACTAAAGTGTCTTGGAAAGCTTTGCACATAAAAACTGGTGTTGCAGCTCTTTTGAAGCCAAGAGAAAAAAAAAAAAAGCACCAAAATTTTGGAAATGTCCGTTAAGGGCAGCAGAATGGAAGCAGAATGAAGCTTGTGAGCTCCAGTTAGTTTTCAATTATTCTACAAGGTTTCCTGTTAAAATGAGTCTGGAAGTGTTTGAAATATATTAGAAGCATTTTAAAATAAATTAGTCAGTTATTACTGTTCAAAATGCCCATCTTTTTTTAAAAAGTGAAAATAACCCATTGTTATTGTATCCATTCCCAATCATAAACCTTTTGAGCAAAATAAATTCAATAATGACTGTATTCCAGTTTCAATACCCTACATGACATGAGTGCCTCCCCACAATTATGCTAAATAGAGATTAACACAATTTTAAAAGTTATGGAATTTATATAGTTCATTAATTCATAATTACTCATTAGCAATAAAGCTTAATCCAAAACCATTTAGCCTAAGGTATCAAAAGAGATTTTAACAATAAATTGGATCACAGTATTATAAAATATATTCTAGGTCCCAGAGTGAGACATTCCAGGTAGAGTAGATATGCAAACAGTTGTCTGTTGCCTTCATTTTGGCCAGAATATTTGCAGTGACATCCAATTCTGATTCCAGTTTTACATTCATCCACCTTCAACGGCAGAGAGCTACTTTTTAAAATGGATTTGAGACTTTGGGAGTGCTTCAATCAGTTATTTTACTAAGGGAAAAAAATTATTGCTAATCAAAAGAGTCATTAGTACTGGCTGTTGTTACTACAGGCTCTTCCTTATGGGCTTCTTCAGTTGTCACCAGCATAGGGCTGGTGCCAACACCAGCCCAGACAATCTCTCCTGCTTCCCCTACAGTGAGTCTTCACAAATAGTCTGTCTATGAAGAAACCCTTCTGTAGATATTAAATTTTGAATATGGTATGAGTTTCATTTTGAGACCCTGACAGACTCAGGATTATATAAAAGTAATTTAAAATTTAAATATATATATATATATATATATATATATATATATATATATATATATATTTAAACCAAAGGAATTGAGCTGTTTGTCAACTAGCTTGTTAGTAGCAGACCTGTATAGAAATACCATGATTTATAATACTCTTTCTCTCTATAGCAAGTGGGAGATTAGATGCAGAAATAATCAGTTCCTGAACATTTTTTCCCCTCAGTGCATTCAAAGAGCATCAGTCTGTGTATTTGGAGGTTATACCCTGCCCCAGGTCTCTTTCCTTTAAAAGGTATTCAGTGGGGCTTCCCTGGTGGCGCAGTGGTTGAGAGTCTGCCTGTCGATGCAGGGGACACGGGTTTGTGCCCCGGTACGGGAAGATCCCACATGTCGTGGAGTGGCTGGGCCCGTGAGCCATGGCCGCTGAGCCTGTGCTCCGCAACGGGAGAGGCCACAACAGTGAGAGGTCCGCGTACCGGAAAAAAAAAAAAAAAGGTATTCAATGGTCCAAAGCCAGACCAGGCACACTGTCCCCCTGAAATAAGGAAGCACAGTTTTTCTTACTGTTATCACCTTAACTTTGACTTAAATGTAGTTCCTGAAACACATTCAGTACCAACCAGTGACTTTTCATGACTCTGCACCTTTTCCTACTTTTTAAAGGTATGCTAAAGACATAAAGGAAAGAGAAGGTGAGATCAGGTTACTTTCACAAAAGCACACATGATATCATTGATGAAATATTATTCAGACCACCAGTTTTACTTTAATATAATTGTTTATATATGCCATGTAATAAGCCCTTCAATAAACTAAATGTGGGATTAAAAAGTCAATTGTCTACATGAGGTATCTGCACATCTAATACATATACACATGTAAATACATATATATTTACATACATATTACCTACATTCACACATGTATATGTTCATTCTGTCATCCATCATGCATTTATTGAGATACGTTACAGCCCTACACTAAGTTCTCTATGTTGATGTGGGCAGCAAACCTCCATTTACAAAAGCCTGGAAAGTCAGACATAACAATGTACCTTTGGAAACTAGAGCAGGATGAAGAGTATATTAGGTCCTAAGTAAACACTTGATGGTTAGTTCAGCAAAATTACTAGTAGTGAGCTGCCCAGAAGCACTGCTTATCAATCCAATATTTTATCTTCATTATTTCCCATCTTAAATTCATGTTGGTGTTCAAGATGACTTTCTTTAAATGTAAATATCCAGAGAAATGATTAAACTTCATCAGCTAACACTTCTCAGGATTCTCTAACCACAAGGTAAGGAGAACCTATGGTGATACAGTACCAGATAATGCCACAGACAGGGGACAGAGTTGGTAGGAAATGAAGGTAAATAGCCACTAAGTCAAACTTGACTTTTCTCATAGGATAGCCTGGGCCCAGGGCTGTGAACATTTTCCATCCTATTTGGAAGTTTTCTTGAAAACCCTCCTTACATGACTGTGATGCTCACTTTAAACTTCTGACTTGATAAAAATAGTATCCTTCCTCTGTTTTTTAATCTCACACTGAGGAGGTAACCTGCACCTCAGGGGTAGTCACAGGGGTATCCTCTCTATGCAGAGTGAGTGGGGTCTGTCCCTGAACCCCTGGAGCAGGAATTGGCATCTGCAAAGGAAGTGTAGGAGGCCTGGGGGTGGAATCACAAGATCGTGAGTCAGGTAGGCAGGCATGAAAAGTCACTGTGCAGGAAACAAAAAAGTCATAGAACTGGGTGTTTGTGCAGCATGCTGTGTGGGAGTAGGAGAAAAGGATCTTTTTTCTGGGTCAGGAACCAAATTGAACACGTTTGCAAAGACCAGTTAAGTCATCTGACGTCAAGAAGTTGCTGCTGCTTTGGGGGCCCAGTTGCCTTTTCACACACGGTTTAACTTATACTCTGTTTTTGGGTGGAGAAATAATAAACTAGGGTTGAACAAAAAATTTCCTCTTCCTCTCTATCTGCCCATGTTGACTCAGTTCTCAGCCCTTGCCCCTTTGGATGAACTAACTACGTTTTCTTTCCTTTTCCACTTTTTTTTTTCCTCCTAAAAGAAGAACGTGTTGATCTTAATGGAAGAATGTTACATCAAGATCACAGATTCAGAGAATAATTAGAAGGTGTCTTAACTAATCATCCCTGTGTCTGGGGAGGTCAATCAATGGTCTCATTCTGAGATTTGAGAATGCAGTTTCTTTTTCCAGAATTATGCAAGCATGTGAGAATTAGTGATTATACACTATGGTCATTTAAACATTTTCTTTCTTCCACAATAGAGTTATATTTGCTTAAACCAGGAAACGTGATGTTGACCAAAAAAAAACAAAAACAAAAACAAATTTCACTTGTGTGAAGGAAAGACATTTTATTAATGACAATCATTTGAGTGTACTATGGGGTTTTTTTTTTTAGTTTTTATTTTTGATTCACTTCGATATCATGTGGCCATAAGTATAAGGACTCCTTAAAAACCATGTCTAAAATATATGTTTTTCTCCTCGATTATAAAACTTCTGAATTCTGATTATGGACATTTGAAAAATATAAAAAGAAAAAAAAAAAGAGTAGCCCCAAATCCTACTCCTGAAAAAAAGTCACTATTGAGTGATAGTTTATTTTTTTCAAGTTTTTTTTTTAATTTTATATATCTATGTAACTGTTTAAACCCAAAGCACATTATTGTGTATGTAAAATTTTATTAGGCTATATTCTAATTTAACTGTTTTTACATAACTTTTTTTCCATTTTAGCATATTTTTAGTTGAGTTCATAGTATTCTATTATGGAGCCCTATGCATGAGCCTGAATACAACCGGTCACAACATTTATAAATGAGCATTCAGTTTTCCCAGTGTTTTAACTACTATAAATAATGCTGCAATAAACATGTTCATGGTGAATCTCTGTTTGCATTTCTGACAATTTTTTAAGATAAATTTCTGGAAGTAGAATTAATGTGATATACAAATTTAGGCATAAAAATTTTTACATTTTTAATCAATTTTTCCAATGATTTCTACCTTTCCATAAAGTTTATGAAAATTTATATGCCTATCAGTAGTTTAGGAGAGGTCATTCCCAGAAAAATACATTTTTGTTTAAAAAATGTATTTGATTTAAGAGTATTGGATTGCTGACGAGAATAATTTTTGAAATAATACATTGGTTAACTCTCTTATTTTGTGAATCTCATTTATTTTGTTCAATATTTTAGTGGAGAGTGGTCTTTTTTATTGGACTCAACAAGCTTTTTATAAAATTAGAGTAACACCACAGGTCTATTATATAATTTGTAAAATTTTCCTTAGTTTTTGTTTACTTTAGAACTTTAATATATTACTATATAAAACTTTAATATATTACATTTAGAAATTCCATTTAATGTTATAAAGTTTCTTAGCTTCTCATTTGTGAATTCCTCCATTGTTTAGAAATTTAGAAAGATTCTACATATCACTGATTTCATATTCATCTAAAATGCTTCTCTTTAATGTTTTAAATTAACATTTTAAGCAAAAGGGAAATAATTTTAACATTGGATAAAGACAAATGTTTCTTATCTAGAAACATTTAACTGATGTTTCAGCATCATTTAGTAAGAATTCTTGCTAGAAACTATTGAATCATGATGTCAGTTCAATAATACTCCAAATTCTTTTTTTTTTTTAATTTTTTCTAAGTTACAAACCTGATATTTTTGTCTGTTTACTGGTTTTACAGCAATCTACACTTTTAAGTATGAAAGCTGAATAATACATTTTAATATTTTATAACTCAAGTGTCCACCAACCCTTTTTTTTTAGAAGTGTCATGTGTGGCTTATCCCACTTAATTACAGTGTACATTTTTTGTTTACAGAGCATCTACTTAGCCTTTTTGTTTTAAATTAGGTGTTTTTTTTTAGATTTTTCTTTATTTTGGGGGGTTGATATATTCTACTATGAACAAATGTGTAACTAATACAAATTTCAAGACTAAATTTTAGAAATACACGTCAGTGAAGTTATGTGCCCATTGTCACTCAACAGGCCAGTAAATTATAGATCTGGAATCAGACCTCATGTTATTACAAATTTCCAGCCTGATGCTTAACCCACTGAAACTCCTATCTGTATTGTTTATAGGCTGAAAAAAGGCCCGCTGTGGGACTCCTGGCTCACAAGGAGCTTTTTCCTACATGCTGTGGAAAACCTCCCTATTGGCTTGCAATAGTTTCTTAAAGCCTCCATCCCAGAGAGAGAAGGAGCTCAGGACAATACACTTATCATGCCATCTTATCTTTGTGAATTAGAAAATAAAATAATGTTCAAAATCTCTATTTCTATTGTTATAGAAATAATCTCTCTGGTGATATGTTGGGGTTGAAAAGGGCAGGTTCCTGGAATGTTATGGGGGCCTAATGATATGTCTGTGATATAAAGCAGTTTCTGATATTTTCCAAATGGATTATTGTTCATGTTTAAGTGATTACAGTAGTGATTTAAGCCAAACTAAATATTCTCTTTCCATGGTTTACTTCAACTCATTCTAATCCCTCTTCAGACGAACTTGTCCAATTTTGATTTTTATTTTCTCGTGTGGGTATTTGATCATGTGGGCAAAATTTATGGGGTGAAAAGAGTGTGAAAACTCAACAAAACAAACCCCCCAAGACCCCAATAACATGTGGTTGGTAGGAGGTGGAGGACAGGAATGATTGCAAGTGTTCTAAGAGAAAAATGACACATTGACTAGGCATCAGAAATCATTTCTTGCCAATAAAAATTTCTGAAACTGTGGTATCATCTCTAAAAGAAATGATTGAAACCTCTTGTCTGAGCCACTTACAATTGCACCTAATAAAGCTTTTGAGAACTCTATACTGTTAGTAAGAGATGATGACCTAATAAGTCCAGTTCATTGATTCTATGATAATCTTGGCAAAACCTACTCATGGAATAACTTCATAATCAAATCTAAGATACCCTGCAAGCACTACATAAATTTGTCTCCAATTTTTAGATGACTATTTAAATACATTCTTATATTCATAAAAATACTTTTTTTCCCTCACAAAAGAATGTGTCCATCTATTACAGGGTAAAGAAGAGATTTGAAAAATAAAATACAAACACAAAACAGTGATTTATCAAAATATAATATCCAACAGCCCTGATGCTTGTTTCCAGCTGTCAGTGTGGTTATCTCAAGACCAAAGAACTATGTTAGAGAACCAGTTATTATTTTATCAAAATGAAAATGAAGAAGGAGGAAGAAAACATTCCAAGCTGACAAGCTGCATGTCACATTTCAAAGTGATGTGATTTAAAACAGCTTATTTATTAAGCACTCAAATCAGACTTTACAAGCAAATAACCAATTCTACCTTGGCTTTAGCATTGCCTCTGGCACCTTTATAGAATATCTGAACAAAACTATAAGAGTTTCCCTTCTGGTGCCTGGAAAACTTATTAACTATTTCATATTCAAGGATGTTCAAACTTTTTAACTTTTCCCAATGTGAAAAGTTAGTGCTAACGCTTGATACTGATCTGATTGACTGAACCTTGTGTAGTTACTACAAAAGGCTAAATTGGCAGCTCTCTCCTTTTACCAAATATTGATTCCCTTTCTAAATCCTTTCATGTTCTAAATTAACCTGGGGATTTCCACCTTGACTTCTTTACTTGCAATGAGAAATGACATGCAGGAACTTTCCTGTTAATTTAGCACGTGGGACAGAATTTGGTTTCTGTAATGGTAAGCACAGAGCCCTGTAGAGAGCTTCTAAGCGGTGAGAGGAAAGGAAATTGGAAGGAAGAACTGAAGATATTTTTCTCCTATGAATTAACATAAGTACAGATTTATAGCCTACACATGTGTTTTGTTTTTACTGATGGTTGTAACTAGGGACACCTGTAAGACAGAGCCAAAGGGGAAGAATTAAAAATAAATGGAAGAAAAGCGCAATAATAAGCTGCATTTCAGAGCTTGATTTGAAGCCTGGTGTGTGAGACTAAAATTCCCGTTTCCTGGAAAATGTTTTATCATTTAGCTTATGTAATTTAGCATACTGTATGAAGGCTGAAATATGACAACATTTTTTTAAAGAAGATTCTTGCAGTATTTCCAACAGAAATGTTGAGCTAAGTATAGAATTTGTGGGATCAGTTAGCTTATAAATAATGATCCTTTATGCTGGCATTGGGAAATCCCTGTTCCCACAGTTAGTTCAATAAAGCAATTAATATCAATAAATGCTGAAGAAAGCAAATCTCTATTCACTTTTGCCTGGATTAGTTAACATGAGAAAAATCCTATCCCTATCCTGGAGTATTTAACCTTCTCAGAGGAAGACACTCTAATGAAAGGTAAATAAAGTATGTTTTTGACATATGCTCCTCTTGTACTGTGCTGTCTGCTTACTATAAGATGGTTGACCTTTCTGCCCTCTCTAGAAAGCTCAATGTGGTTTTCTATTTAGATTAGGCTCTTGTAAAAACTTGTGTTGTCAATACACCTTAGCATTTTCTTCTACTATCCCTAAATTTACTTGTTATTTGGATGAATTTCATTAAAAGAAACACAACTTCCATAATTCAGATATAATGCTTCTTTTCTACTGCATAACACTTATGAATTTCATGTAGAATAGCTCACATGTACTTCGAATTCACATAGGATATTCGAGAGAAAGAAATTTTTCTGTGACATGGCATGTTTTAGTGAAACTCTTAAAAAGAATCTACACAGTGGGGAAAAAAATGCTTTGTCAAGGTGATGGTGAAATTTCATTGACCACATTGATAGAGATTTGCACATTCTGACTTTCACAGATCAGCTTTCAGTAAACCAATGTCACAGAACAGCCCTGAACTTTCATTACATTTGGCTAGATTATTTAAGATTTCGCACATGAGCAACAAAAAGCTTTAGAAGAAATTATCCTGTAGTGTCCAAGAAATGTGGTAATAAGGTAAGAGTTGAAATGCGTTGTTGGCATAAGGAACCCATGGTTCCTGCTCGATATATAACACACCCAGTTTCATCAGAGTTGGCTAAGTGCACTCTTTCTGACAGTATGGTGATAACATACTGCGAGAGTTGAAGTTGCCAATTCTTCCACCTTCATTCTACTAGCAAAGAATCTTAAAACAAAATTTCAATATTGCTACAATACCACACTCTTCTGCTAGTTTCCCCAAACTGACAAACCCACTCTGACTGTTTATAAATTTGAGAAAGGAGAGATAGCTAACCTTAAATATACTTAACTAAGTGAATGTGAGTGTATTTGTTAGTTTTATATATGCCAAAGTTACATACAGTTAAAATTTGTGGTGAGGTGCCCATTACTAAGTCATAAGCAGGTGATAGTTTAATTTTGAAATGGAGTAGTCATCTCAAATCAGTGCCTTAAAAGTCAAAAACATAAACACAGGCAATATTATTATTCTCATTACAATAGGTTTAAAAAACTGTCATCTTGTCCATGGGAACTGAATAAACAAGAAGGCAAAATTTCTTATAGTAATTACATTTAAAAGTTACATTATAGTAAATGGAGTGATGGGGTTTTTTGTTTTTTGGGTTTTTTTTAAGAAGCTGAAGATTTACTTCTGCCATGTTAAATGAATATACTTTATGTGGTCAAAAAATATCAAGAGGAAATCATACTGTATGGAAAATGAAAGGTCCATTAGCATTTTCATTTTTCAACTTTCACATTAGTGGATTCTTTTAAGATTTTTGTGTTTAATCCCATTAAAAAGTATACTTTAAAGTTTTTAATATGTAAATTAAACTATGTTCAAAAGTGGATGTATTCTTGATGTTTAATAAAGTACAAAATGTATTATTTAAACATTTAATTTTCAGATAATCATAAATTCACATGCAGTTTGAGAAATAATGTGGTGAGATTCCATGTACCATTTACCCAGTTTTCTTCAATGGGAACAACTTGTATAACTACAAAACAATATCACATGCAGAATATTTACATTGATACAATGCACTGATCATTTTCAGATAGTCTCAGTTTTACTTGTACCTATTTGTATGTGTGTGTGGGGGGATATTTAGTTCTACACAACTTTGTCACATTTATAAGTTCATGTATCCACCAGCAAGTTCAACGTACTGAAGAGTTCCATCACAACAGTCATCCCTCACATTGCCCTTCTATAAAAATACTCACTTCTTTCTCCCACTCTCACCCCATTCCTAACCCCTGACAACCAATTATCTGTCCTCCGTTTCTAAAATTTTGTCATGTCAAAAATATTATATTAATAGAATCATATAGGATGTAAACGTTGGTATTGGATTTTTTTTTCACTCAGCAGAATTCACTGGAGAGTCATCCAAGCTGTTGTGTGTATCAATAGTTTGTTTCTTTTTACTGTTGAGGAGTATTCCATGATATGGATGGACTACAGTTTGTTTAGCCATTCAGCTGTTGAAGTTCATCTGTTTGGTTTTTTTGTTCCCCCCGCTCCAGTTTTGGCTGTTATGCTGTGTATAGAGATTTTCCTCTTGACTTTTTTTAATTGTATTTTTGTATGTGTATGATTCCATTATATTCAGAGAGCATATTTTATATTAGTTTCATACTTTTAAGTGTGTTGAGGCTTGCTGTATAGCCTGGGATATGGATACTTGAAAAAATGTATATTCTATTGTTGTTGGGTAAAGTGAGATAGATAGATGTCAATTAGATCCTGTTGGTTGGTTGTATTGTTCAGATCTTTTATATCTATGCTGATTTTCTGGGTAGCAGCTCATATCAGTTGCTGAGAGAAGAATTTTTAAGTCTCCAACTACAATTGAGAATTTGCCTATTTCTCTTTTCAGGTCTATCAGATTTTGGTTTATGTATATTGAGACTCCCTTGCATACACGTTTAAATCATTATGTTTTCCTGGTAGCTTGATCCTTTTATCACTTTATAATGCCCCTCTTTGTCTCTAGTAATTTTCTTTGCTCTGAAGTCTACTTTATGTGATAGTAATACAGTTACTCCTGCTTTTTTTTTAATTTTTTTGCATTGTTATACCTTTCCTCATCCTTTTATCTGCAACCTACATATGTTTCCAAATTTGAGATGAGTTTCTTTTAAGCAGTGTATAATTTGGTTATATTTTCTTATTGACTCACTGATTTCTGTCTTTTAAATAGTGTGCTTAGACTATTTGCATTTAAGGTTATTACTGATATGTTAGAGCTTAAGTTTACCATTTTATTATATGTTTTCTCTTTGTTTCCTTGTTTCTTGTTTTTTGTTTCCTTGTTTCTTGGTTTTGTTTTTCTTGCCTCCCTGTGGGATACTTGAGTATTTTTTAGGATTCTGCTAAAATTTTAGAAATCTGCTATAATTTTGAAATGGCATTTCCTCACAGGTAATGTGGTTTTTCTCTCAGGCTACTTAAAATTTTTTTTGTCTTTAATTTTCAGAAGTTTAATTATGGTGGTCTTGCTGTAGATATCTTTGGATTTATCCTATTTGGAATTTTCTTAGCCTCTTGAATCTGTAGATTTATGTCTCTCACCAAATCTGGGTCATTTTCAGCATTATTTCTTCAACTACTTCATCAGCCCCACTCTCTCTCCTCTCCTTCTGGGTCTCTGATGATACAAATGTTGGACCTTATGTTATTGTGCCACAAGTCTCTGAGACTATTTTATGATATTTTCATTCTACTGTTAAACACATTAAGTAAAATGTTTCTTTAGGTTACTGTATGTTTAAGTTATTTAATTTTTATTTGATTATTTTTATAACTATTTCTTTCCTGAGATTTTTTATTTTTTCCTTTGTTTTAAGAGAGTCTGACACTGCTTGTTGACACATTTTTATAATAGCTGCTTTAAAATCTTTATCAGATAATTCCAACATTTTGTTCACCTTGGTTTTCTGGCATCAGTTCATTGTCTTTCCTCATTTAAGTTGTGATTTTCCTGGTTCCTGGTATAATGTGTGTGTGTTTTTTTTTTTAATTTCATTCAACAGATTGCTTTTTATGTGTTAATTCATTTTATTTATTTATTTTTAGTTGAAGTATAGTTGCTGTACAATATTATATAAGTTACAGGTGTAAAATATAGTGATTCACAATTTTTAAAGGTTATACTCCATTTACAGTTATTATAAAATATTGGCTATTCCCTGTGTTATACAATGTATCCTTGTAGCTTATTTTATACCTAATAGTTTGTACCTCTTACTCCCCTACTCCTATGTTGTCCCTCTTCCCTTCCCTCTCCCCTCTGGTAATGACTAGTTTGTTCTCTATATCTGTGAATCTGCTTCTTTTCATTTTATTCACTAGCTTGTTGTATTTTTTAGATTCCATAGAGAAGTGATTTTTGTATGTGTCTTGGACATTTTAGCTATCACTTTAAGATACTATGGGTCTTGTTTAAATATTCTATTTTACCAGGCAGTCATCTTTTTAGGTTTAGCACACAGATTCTGCTGTACATTTGTGAACTATGGTTCAAAGGGAAATTTAATTTACAGGTGATATTTTGGTCAACCTGGTTTATCTGTTGTGACTGAGACCTCCCACTGATCCCTCCTCATGCAGCCTAAGGGGGTTGAAGAAGTTCCCAAGTTTTGGCTGCCATGTGTCTTTTGGTGGGGGAAGTGATTCTATAATCTGCAGAGACAAAAATATTTCCCATAGCAAGCCACTTCTTGTGGAAGGTACATCTTGCTGGTGCCACCCAGCCACAGGGTCATGGTGTTTTTCAGTAGGGAAGGGGAGTTTTAGGTCCAGGGGAGAAGGAGAGCATTGTCATCAGGGTTCCTGATCAATCTACCTTGCTTGTGCTGCTTGAATGGCTGACAGGACAATTCAGAGAAGAAATGAACCTACCTAGGCCACCTTCTGTTGTTTGTTAGGCTGGTGGTTAGGAACATGAGGTGATGTGGTCATCTTATTCTTTGAATGGTGGATTATAAGATGCCCTGCCACTATGTGATTCCTTTAGTCCTAGAGTCTCTAGTCAGTTTTTCTTCTTTCCACCTTTCAGTCCTCCTTTGGTTGCCTGTTGCACTATTGCCAGGGTTTATAGTGATACTTAGTGGAGAGGAGGAGGGTAAGATGAGTTTACTTAATCTTGTCTAGATGGGATGTGTCACAGTGTATTTTAACCTTTAAAAGACTATTTTTTTCCAGAAAGTTGATAAAAAACATATTCCAACAGGATATATGTGAATGATACAAATAAAGGAAATAAGGAATGAGAGGTTAGAGAGATAAGAAGAGGTCTGATGCTAAGTATGCAAAACACTAATTGAAAATAATATTTCAGTGTCACAGGTAATTTAATACTATAAGTAAAAAAGAGCCCACATATTTTATACATAAGGAAAAAAAAGAATCAGAAACTGGATATTTTGACCAGTGTCAAGATAATAGCAATGTACTATTTGTGTTAGTTTTAAATCTTTAAAAGCATGGTCAAAATAAACTAAATAATAAAATTTTTTGATTATGTAATTGTTGAAATTGTTGCACAGCTTCAAATGATTATTTTAAACTGATTCAAAAATTCAATAGACCAAGAATAGAATAGGCAACATTGAAGAAAAAATAAAATTAGACAATATGTATGAATCACATATGAAGTTATAACAAATCTAGAGAAACTGAAACAAATATGTTATAAAATATACAAAATAAACAAAATAGAGGGGTCACATACATACAATCAATTGTTATATGATGAAGGTAGTATTGCAATCTAGGGAGAGAAAATCTTCAATCAATAGTGTTGGGTCAATTGTATATTCAAGTAGAAAAAAAAAGAAAAGAAATCTGTCCTATACTTCACAGCATATTCAAAGACCAACTTCAGACGGATCAAATCTAAAATTGAAAGGTAATTCACTAAAGATAACATAAGAGAAGGCCTTCATGAACTTGAGGCAGGGAAAGATTTGTTAAGCAGAACAAAAAAACACTAACTGTAAAGGAAAAGATTTGCAATTTGGATCATATTAAAATGTAAAATTTCTGTTCATTATAAGACAACATTAAGAGTGTAAAAGACAAGTCACAGAGTAGGAGAGGAACTTTGCAATGCATGTATATACAGCAGTGGACTCTTACCAAGAGTATATAAAGGACCCTTACAAATTAGCATTAAAAGGACAGACAGCCCAATAGAAAATTTGTCAAAAGGCTTGAATACTACTTTACCAAACTACAAATTATAACTACAAATTAGTTCACTTTGTAAAAATATTTGAGAGTACCTATTAAAGTGAGCATACACATAATCCTGTAACCCAGCAATGTGCACGTACTTACACCCAACTATACACAGAAGAATATTCATAGCAGCTTTGTTCATTACACATAAAAACAGAAACAATCCAAATGCCCATCAACTTGCAAGTATGCAAGTAACCTACAGTGTATTTATATACTAAAATATCATAGAGCCAAAAAAGGTTTTTAAAATTACTGTCACAAAAACAGACATAATATCAGGCAA
The DNA here is from genome assembly GCF_949752795.1 of Hyperoodon ampullatus. NCBI lineage: Eukaryota > Metazoa > Chordata > Mammalia > Artiodactyla > Ziphiidae > Hyperoodon > Hyperoodon ampullatus. Next base: position 63,390,294 of record NC_136921.1, on the reverse strand, counting down.
AAGAAGGAAGACACTAAAAATTACACATTCTATGATTACAGTTGTTTAAGGTTAAAATATATATATAAATAAACAGTAAAATATATATAAAAGGAATAGGCATATTTTTCAAACTGAACATTTGTGGCAACTCTGTGTTAAGCAAGTATATATATTGGCACAATTTTTTCAACAGCATTAGTTTTTAATAGGTATGTACATTGTTTTTTTAGACACAATGCTTTGGCATACTTAATAGGCTACAATATGGTATAAGCATAACTTTTATATGCACTGGGAAGCCAAAAATTCATGTGAATATCACTTTATTGTGATATTCCCTTTATTGTGGTCTGGAACCTGCAATATCTTTCTGTAAGTGATTCAAAACTAGAGGATGTGGATTTGAGGCAGGGCTCCTCTGCTTAATCATGATAAAATATAACAGGTCACCTAACAATTCAGCATCAATTTCTCATCTGTAAATGTAAATTAAAACACCTTCCTCAATCAAAATCATGTGGGTAGTAGTATAGTCTTTCCTTGATATCTATGGGAGATTGGTTCTAGGACCTCCTAGGATACCAAAATCTGAGGAATCTCAAGTCTCTTATATAAAATGGTATGTACAATGGGTTCCACATCTGTGGATATGGAAGACAAACTGTATTTGAAGGTGACTTAGAAAACGTTATAAGTTTAAAAGTGTTACAACTTGAACAAATGCAGTTTAAGACAGGTATTTCATGTTATCGAAACATTATCATGCTGTGTTTGAGAATCCTTAAAAAAGTAAGAATGTCAAGTATTCTGGAACGGATATTTAGGAGGTAAAATGGAGAAGGTGTAATTGACCAATCTTTTGAGCATTTCAATCCAGTTTATACTGTTGAGCATAGGGCATTTCACTTGGAGGACCATTTCATAGTTCTGCTACACCCATTTTTTCCTAAAACAGAGAACATTGTATACAATTCGGTTCCCTTGCCTTCCTGACTCTTCTTATGCATGTCCCAGAGAATTTCTGTCTGCCCAGATGCCCCAACTTCTAACTCAATATCGTCCTTACCGTTTCCCTCACCCTCCTCCTCCCTTCACGGCAATTACGAAATCTTTTTCCTACCCCCTAATCTTTCACAAGTCATCCACTTCTTTGCCTCCATCTTATCACTACCTAATTCAGACTGCCATCATCTCTCTTCTATTTTTATACAATAAACTATTGACTGATGTTCCAGCATCTAGGAAAGTCTCCATACTGTCGCAAAGTCAACTGGCAAAAACACAGATCTGAACCCTGCCATATAAAAATTCTTCCATTGACTGGGAAATGTCCTAAGGGGAAATACACATTCTGGAACATAACATAATTATTTTTTAGTATTATACCCGTGTTGTCTACTTTTAGATCTGATTCTCACCATCCTGCTAGTCCATTTATTTGCGCTTTGACAAGAATTTTTTCTCAGACACACTAAATCATGTATATTCTTGGATAAAACAATGATATTTCGATTAGGAACTTTGTTATATGTTTCCTCTGCCCAGACCCCTTCCTACTGCCCTCCATTCTCTCCTTTATCCCTTCAAAAACTTTGATGCATTCTCAGATTAGACATCACAACCAGGAAGCCCCCAGGCAAAGCTGAGTATGGAGACTCTCTTATATGCTCTCATAGCAACTAAACCTCTCATCAAACTGTCTCAGGATTGAGATTTAAGGACCAGGATCACATCCCACTCATTGTATCTGCAGTATCTGTGAGAGTGCCAAGTATTTAGTAGGCATTTGATGACAATGTCTTGAATAAATAAATGACAAAATAGGTATCAAATTTGCTTTGCAGAGTCTGTTTGAAATTCTGCCACTTTTTACTCCATAGATAGGGATAGTGGGCTTTCAGCAGGGTGGAAATGTAATGGGAAGGAAAACTCAGAACTCACCAGAGAGGAATGATAGCATGGGAGAAATCACAGGAAAGGCGGGAGAGGGGATGTCTGTGAACGGTTGGATGAGAAATCTAACCTTCTCAGGCACTCAAAGTAAAACAAAGTCCTATGCCCTTACTAAACTGCATAGAGTTGTGAATGTTTTTGAAAATAAACTGAGTAGAATTTCAGAAAGGAGACATTAATATAAGGCTCCCAAGAATAAGGAGTTGCCTGTGGAGACTGGGAGTTTTCGAGATTATCGTGTAACTATCAGGAAGGTGAATTACAATCACACTGAAACCCAAGTAGAAAGACTTGATGTGTCTGTAGTCACCACAAAGGAGGTAAAAGACACTAAAAAGCCCAGAAATTTAGCAGCACATGGATAAAAAATAAGTCAAAGAGGAGTTAGCTAGTTTACTGTATTAAGGTTGAATATTGATTTTTTAATTAAAATTTTATTTTTAAATATTTTTAAAGTTCTTTTTATGTTGTAATTATAAGGTGAATACATGACTATATTATTTCATGTAAGAAATTATTTGCAGGATAAAACATGTTGTACCAATCAGGATTAAATTTGTTGCAATAACAAATTATTCTAACATTTCAGTGGCTTCTATGTTGAATGTTGATTTATGCTACAGGTCTATTGTGGATCAGCAGGGAATCTGTATCATTCCTATTTACACAGGTACCCAGACTACAAATACTCTGTCTTGACATGATCTTCCATGGTCATCATGTCAGAGAGGAATCATGTACTGGTTCTTGGTTTTCCCAAGAAATGACCAAATGTCACTGCCACTCATATTTCACTGACTAGAGCTAATCATGTGGTCACATCCGACTTCAAAAGTCATGGAGAAGTGAGATGTTACCAAACGCCTGCACAGAGAATCAACTAGAATATTTTTTAACAATTCTAGTAATAGCTTTGAATGGGTCGCTGCAAGTCAAATAGTGAAAAATCTTATTCTGGGTCCTCTAATCTAATCCAGGAAGGTAGTACGGAGCAGCAAATTCAGTCTCTGAGAAGTGGAATGAGAGGCTGATGTGAAATAACCAGCAACTGGCAGAACTACAGCTGGATTTCAGTTTCTGACTCTTCCTTTCATATTGTTTAATTGTACAACCTACTGCTTCCACTTTCACATATTTAAAAAGGGATCTGTGAATTCCATATTCTTATGGCAGTCTGTAATATGCTGTCCTTTATTTTGTTTCCCCTAATACTCCTCTCATCCTCAAACCATCAGAAAAAAGGCATGGATTAAAGGCTACCTTGTATATCAAGCCACCTTGATTTCATAGGTATATAATTATCATTACATTTAAGAGAATTTTGGTGATCTTTAGTGAATTTTTTCCTGTCTTTTTTTAAATCAGTATTAAAGAAAACAGCATCTTCTTGCCTTGGAAACAAATCCCCTCAAACTGTTTAGTTGAGATGGACCAAACTTATGACAAGTAAACACTTTTCTAAAAAAGTGATTCATAAGAACAATCAAACAAATCATGTTTGACTCATATTTTGCTTTATCGAGGGAGTGGAACTTTAGCATCAACCCAAGACTGTTACTATGAATCCTCAGTCTGAAATGGCAACATAGTCATCTGCTTGAACCCTGACTCAGGAGCAACTACTCTCAGGATTCTCTCTAGCTTTATAACTTCAGGAGTAAAAGGTAGGATTATGCAACCTGAAAAAATATCACTCTACATTTAGAAAATAATGCCACATACTGGGAATATCCACACTTGCTATACCCTCTTTTATTCCAAAAAGCTTGTAAGAGATTTAAGTGTGATACTTAATCAATCACAATTTGCTAATGATATCAAAGTGGCAGATTCAAGTGCACTTTAGATCATTTGAAAAGCCTCTTATTTTTCATGTACTCCTTTTGTCTGGTGTAGAATAACCTTTAAAACTCTGTCTCAACCCTCTCTTCAGTGAAAAAACAGAGACTAATCACAGATGGGAAGTGATTGCTGTTCACCAAACTTGAAATAAAATGCAGGTCTAAAGCTTCATATGCAGGAAAGATGATGGAGTCCTCTTATCTCATAGTGAATGTGATTGCTGCCTCTCTCCCCACCCTCTGACATCTATTACCATATTAAAGACAACTTTACACAGAGGAGAAGGAACTGTAGATTTAAATTTGATACTGAGTTGTACTAAATATTTCTTTAATTTTTGTTTGTTTTACCTGATTAAACAGGTCTCCAGCATCTCTTCTTTCTTCCAACTCAGCTTCTCTAAATTTCCTTAGAAATTCCTGGCATTGGTATGACAGCTACCTGAAAATAATTTAAATTCCAGTGTTGTTTATGAAAAGAAAATCTTGTTTAATTGCCAGTTGCTGAATTTCTTGCCACTTTTCAGAAACACATATTTCCAGATCTTTCTCTCTACTCACTCTCCATATCAGAGCTTGCACATAGGTTTCCTCTGGGTTATTTTATGGCTACCAACCTTTTATTTGGTCTGGTGTGTGTGTGTGTGTGTGTGTGTGTGTGTGTGTGTGTGTGTCCTCTGGGTTATTTTATGGCTACCAACCTTTTATTTGGTCTGGTCTGGTGTGTGTGTGTGTGTTATTCCAAACATAGGATTTTGTTCTTTATCCATTTGGGATGTTGCATTTTAACATTTAGAATAGAATGTGCTTGCAAACATCTTTGAGGACCCTTGGGGGCATGATGAAAGGATGGACCATCAGCCTTTCAGAGACTTGGTGGTGTGGGGAAAGGACAGGTACACCTTATTTAGTAGCAAACCAGGGACAGAGAAGTTAAAGATTGGTTTTAAATACAGTTTATGAGCAAGTCCTAAAGCAACAGTCACAAGGAATGAAGGTACTAATTGCTGTAAATTTGCCTCTCAAATTGGCGACTCTATGTTAATACTGCAGAAGGAGTACATTCTTATTAATGTACAGAATGACGCTAGTGATTCTCCTGAGGAACTGGGGATGGCAGCTAGCTGAGAAACATCATAAAGTAAGATTGCAACTAACCTGCATTTACCTAATATAAACAAGACAGGTGTGGTTCCCCACTCCTGTCATCAAGGCATCATCTGAAATAGCACATCAGAGCAAATCACCTTCTTAACAGAGCTGGCTATCTAGTTTGTGGGGTCCTATGTCAAACAAAAATGGGGTCACTACCTTAAGAAGCAGGAAAAAAAGTACATTTAAAGGTACGAAAACACAAAGATTTTTCTTTTAAAAATATTTTAGTACTTACACAATAACAGTATGCAATACATGAGTAACAAGAAACTTACAAATTGCAAAAAATATATTATTTTGGTATAATTATATATAATACAATAATAATAATACTTTATTAATGTGATATCTTGATTGATGGTAAGATTTTTCTGGCTTACTTTTCTGAATATTCATAATTTGGCCATCAAAATTTATACATTTAACGACTCATTTTCAGTCAACATAATTTAAGGTAACATTAGTCACTCTTGGCAATGCAAGAGAGCAAATAATTTTTGATAATTTTTAATTTTAAAAAGGATCTTTCTTCTGATGCAGCTGTTACTAGAACTTTTCAGAATATTTTATAGACTGTGAAAACGCTACATTTCTGATAAATTATTTTGAAATAAAATTTTTAGTATATCTAGAGCTGATAATTCTTGAAGATCAATTTTTCTAGAGATAGTTAACTCTTCATGTTAATCAGTTTGTTATGCTGTTATAACTTTAATATATAAATACAATGTAATTAACATATAAATGTAACTATAAATTTATGCAAGACATTTTAAGGTTTCTTCTTACATTTCCTGTAACTATTGGTGATTACAGAAGATACAACAGTGGTTTCATGACTTGTAGATCATTTAAAAATTCAGAACACCAGTTTATATATTTTATAGCTGTAGCTTCAATTACAAGGAAAGAAATACTTTTAAAATTGCCTTTTTTATTTATAACTGATTGACCCAAAATATCATATGAAAATGGTGGGGTTTTTTCTGTAAATGCAGCTGTTTTAAATTTAATTTCTATTGTCTGTGGATATGTGCTTTGAAATGTTGCAGCAGGTTGTAAAGCCAGGGATTTTCAAATTCTTTGAAAAATTCTAATATCCCTCTGATATCCTTGACTGCAGTGTCCAAGTGTACACTTTTATTTTCCAGTAATGCACGGACAATGTTTAATGCCCCAGCACCAACTTTGCCAGCACTCCTGTGTACTCAGGCCACATCTCTGATATCTGTGAGATGCCGCAGGCACAGGCTCATGGTCTTGGCGCTGCCCCAGTGGAAGCCTTCCTTGATCAAGGAACCATGGCACCTGCCACCATTTCTGCTGCTATCCCTGTGGTGCCCACCCTCGCCTCTGCCAATCCCGACCTGGGTTCCCACCTGGCCTCCCATGTGGGGCACCAGGGAGCCTGAATAGACCTGGGTTTGCACATGCACCCCGGGTTCAAGCTTTATCTCATCAGATTGAAACATCAGGCATTCAGTTGCCCAAGTGTGCAGTCTGAACATTCCTTTTGATTCTTTTACTTATCCTCTGCACAAGTATCCAAGCTTTCTTATTTCCCAAGCAGCATTTGACACAATTGAGCACGTGTGTTTTATCAATACCCTTCCTCACTTGCCTTTAGGACACCACACTCATTTTTTCCCTCTCACTTACTGGTCACTCCTTAGTCTGCATTGTTGTTCCCTCTTCTTCTAATCTCTTAATGTTGGAGTTTCCCACAGCTCAGTCTTCAGCCTGCTTCACTTTGCTTCTCTACCTGCACCCACTCTTCTGGTTATCTCATCAAGTTTCATGGCTTTAAATATTATCTCTATGCTGATGACCATCACATTACGTCTCTCGTCCAGGTATCTTTCCAAAGTCCAGATGCATATATCCATCTCTGCTTGGATGTTCAGTAGACATCCCAAACTTGACAAATCCAAAACTAAATTTCTGACCTCTCCCAATGCCCACTCCATCCTCACCTTTCCTATTTCACTTATTTGTAACTCCATTTTCCCTGCTGCAAGGTCAAAAGAAGTATCTTCCTCACACTTAATATGCAATCCTTCAGGAAATTCTATTAGCTCAAAATTTAAAATAAATCCAGTTTCTGACCACTTCTGACTGCTACAACCCTAGACATAGTCGCAACATCTTGACAAAATTCCTGCCACAGTCTCTTAACAAATCTCCCTGTTAATTCTGGTCCTCTACAGTCTAGTCTCCATGAACTAGTCTGTATAAAATATGTAAACATGGAGGTCTAATCATAACATCCCCTACTCAAAGCCCTTAAGTGTCTGCCCTTCTTACTCAGGGTAAAGCTGATGTATTTACAATGGTCTACCAGCTCAAAATGATCTGGGTTCTATTACTACTCTGACATCTGTGGTCTTCATGTCTCTCTAACTGGTGAGGTGTGCTTCTCCTGCCTTAGGGCCTTTGTTCCATCTACCTCTCTGTTGTTCCACTAGTTCTTACAAGGTTCACTCTCTCACCTTCTTCAAATCTTCTTCAAGCCACCTGTCCTTCTGGGCACCAGGTTTTCATTTAGTCTAATCTTCCATTTGGGTACCACAAGCTCCCCATCTGCATTTCCAATATCTGCAGTAATGGCAAAGATCAATTCTCTTCCTTTAATGACTTTGGGAAATACAGAGGTAGCATATTTTGGAAAGTAGACTCTTCAAGTTCAGAAACAGCAAATATCACTTTTTCAACAGTCTCCCAGTGAACCTCTACCAATTTCCTTAGTGAAAAGTGCTGTATGTGTTGCATCCTCTATGGAATAACCTCGTTTTGCAGAATTGATGACACAGGTGTATGTTTCTGTAGCAACTGTACAGGGAACTCTCAGCTGCTGTGAGATAGCGGCCATTGTATTTAGGTCCCACTGTGTGACTGATGAATGGGTCAGCTAGATCAAATCCTTTTGTCAGTTTTGCTTCACCTGCCCAGCAACCTTTAAGTTTCTGGAGATCCTCCTTCAAAATCAGGCCCTCTAAGTGTAAAGATACTATCCGACACGGGATTCTTATCTGTGAGATGTTCATTGCTAGTATTCACAATAGCTGTACAGGTCAGTAACACATCTCCTTTCCAAAGAATCACTGTGTGAATGATTATGTGAATGTGATGTGAATGATTATTCACATTATTTTCTCCAAGTATCTTAGTGTACCTCACATTATCATATAAAGAGAGAAATTGAAGATTGTAAATTAATTTAGGAGATATAATCTTGTGGGCACATTTGTATATAAAATCATAAACAAAGCAGTAAAAAATCTGTAAAAACTTTTTATAGAAACAAAAAGTTATACATAATTATCAATTTAATTTTTAAGAAGAAAAAGGTATAATTTTTAGAGAGCAATTTATCAATTTCCTATTTTGCAAGAGATTTCTTAATTTTACCTTACAGTTTTTAAACAATTTTTAAGTTCAGGTTATAAAGTATGTCTCATTCCCCAATGATAAAGCTTTAGATTATATAAGACAAAATATTTTGTGGTGTTAGAACAAATCTATATCAATATGGGGGTGGAAATATCTTCCACTTGTGTAATTTTTCTATTAATTATGTAGAGTAGTGCTGTCCAATTGGAATGCAGTTGGTAAGATTATGTTCTATGTTATCCATGTACAATGCAGAAATGTCTGTAATGATGGAAGGTAATGGAAGTGTTCTTTGTGGTCAAGTATAGTAGCCACTAGCCACAAAAGGCTACTTAGTACTTGAAATGCTGCTTGTGCAATTGAGAAACTGAGTTTTTCAATTTTATTTAATTTAAATTTAATTTAAATTAAATTAAATGTGGTGCTAGTGGCTACCATATTGGACCGTACAGTTCTAGAGAAAGGTTCCCTTATGTTCTGAATTGGGGCACAAATTAATAGACATTTTTAATATCTCTCTGTATCACGTGTAAGAATACATAAACTGGTAAGTTTTCTCACATGTTGATCATGGTGCAAGAGAAAAACTGTTTCTAAGTTGCCATTTTTATAAATCTAAATTTCTTTGGAAAGAACCAGTGATGGAATTTACTCTAGATCCATGAAAATTAGCCTGCTTGCATTACGACTCTTCCTTATTTTGGCATGCAAAGTGTGACATGATGTAAACCTACATCATCAGACATGTTCATATATTTATATTATGTCATGAGATTCATGTATTTACCTAATAGAAACAGCTATTTCAAAAATGCAGCTAATCACTAAAGCACTCTGTTGGCATCCATTCTATTACTGCCAAAGGGCCACATTCTATAATTTCATCAGACTCACAAATGATGAAAACAAAAATGGGTCAGGAAAGGAGAATATGACAGAAAATTGATGTTTCTTTTTTTTTAAAAAAAGCATAAACTACAACCTAGTTTATGCTACAACTTGTTCTAGCAATACAAGTATTGCTAGAACTTTTGTTTTCACAGATGTTTACTAGATGTTTTATAACATTATTATTGAAATTGAACTAGACAATATTTAAGTTTTGAAAATATGTACATATTATCTCACTAACTTCTTAAAGCAGGTGTCATTAAGTGAATATCATTTATAAAGTTAATTTACAAATATTACAGTAAAATATATTATTATCAACAAAATAGAATAGCAGTTATTTTACTATTATTTTATAATTTTTATCTTTGACATTTGTCATAATCTTAGATGTTCAGATAAGTAAACCTAATACCCAGGAGTCTGGGCATTTACTTTTAGGTGTTTTGTCTTTAGACAGAACAGACAGCCTCTGTGACCCTAGATATCAACTTTAAGTCCCAAACAGACATACTTTCCATGGATGTATATAATTTGAACAAAACCAATAACATACTTTACCATGTAAAATTCATTCTCCAGTGAAAGTGAAATTACTTTTAAATATTGTATTTTAAAAGACAAAATATGAAGTAACCAGAGTAAATCCAAATAATGCATATGGTTATTTAACTTTTTTATTAATACCTAACTGTTCTAAACACTTTCTTTTAACATGATTTATACCCTGCCTATCTTGAAAAATTACTTGATGAAATTTAAAATAAAATATACATATAATACAATGGTAAAACTAGAAAAAGAAAATGTGAAATGACAAGATATTGGGGAAATTGAATATTCCAAGAGCTTAGGCTAATACAGTTACTGTAACTGGACATTAAATTTAGCTCAAAGCTTTCTGGAAGGAAAAACATTTTCAAAAAATTGAAAAGAAAACCCAAAATGTCACAAACCTAGAGTATTATAGATGGTTATGGTATTGTAATGAAAGGGGATGACTAATTTGACATTTATAATATTGTCCTTGATATTAAATATACCCTAGTCTGTGACAATAGAAACCTTTTTTTCCCTCAAAACTGAACTCTGAAAGTAAATGATCTTTATGTGGGTGATATTGAACATGATGGAAAATTCCCTCAATAGTGGTTTTGCAAAAGATGCAAGGACGTACTTCATGTGACCATTTGATTTGGATGTTTTATTCTAGGCAAGTAGACCAATGATTTCCAGGTATATGGATTTCTGATTCCAAACTGATTTTTAATAAAGCTGAGAAATTAAAAAAGAAATGATTAGTTAGCAAGTGTCTCAGCCATCCTTTTTCAAATATAAATTCTGCAAGCTATACTTCCAATAGAAACATTACAGTAGTCCAAGACTGAATTGTAGTAAAATGTCTGGAGACAAAGGTATTGTGCACAAGCAGTATCCTCAGTCTTTGTGGACACCGTGTCATAGCCACAGTATTTACTCTATATCATGAAATTATAGTCTATTCAAAAATTTCTTACATATGTGCCACAGTAGATTGTAAAATTCACTCAAGACTGACCCAAATATTTCAGGTGGTAGTACTGGATCTGCTGGATTATCTGAATAAATTCTCATTTGGCAAGCTGGATTTTTACACCACAGAGCACAGACTAAATTAATTTGGCCAGAAAAAATTGAGAGCAGGTATGGTTATCCACTTTGACCATTAAATTAATTATTACTGCTCACTGGAATATCTGACATTTGCATGACTTTATAAGGATTGAATTAATATGTATTCCCAGACCAGAAATTTGAATGACTTACAGTATATGGTGATTATGAATCAAATATTACCCTATTTAACTTTTATTTTCCCCTTTGTTATTTAATAATTCATCTAGAATTTTTAATAAAAAGATAAAAATCTTCTTGCATAGTATAAATGACTATAAACTTCAGGGCAGCTTGGCAGCAAAAGCTGTTTCTTGCATTTATTCATTTTCCCTCATTTCTCAAAGGCTATGCTTTAACATGGTCTTAAAGCTTACTCATCCGCATTTTTGTTTACCTTAATATAAAATATATATTTGAATTTCTGACTCTTTTGCAAAGGCATAATATTCAACTTCATGAAACTTCCATAAATTTACATTTAGGTGTTTATTCCTCTGTGCCTCAATATCAAAGGCTACGTACTTCTACTATATAACAATTATCACTCTGCAATTTACTTATTTTTTCATAACTTTCTCTTTCAACCTTATCTGTGAATTAGAACCAATTGGCAATCTTCAAAAAATACTGATGCCTGCAAAATGGCTATTAACCTAAAGACAACCAAAAACAACTGTTGGCTAGGATGTGGAGAAAAGGGAACACTTGTGCACTGTTGGTAGGAATGTAAATTGGTATAGCCACTATCGAAAACAGTATGGAGATTCACCAAAAAAGTAAAAATAAAACATATGACCTAGCAATTCCACTCTTGGGTATTTATCCAAGAAAACCAAAACACTAATTAGAAAAGATATGTGCACCCCATATGTTCACTGCAACATTATTTATAATAGCCAAGATATGGAAGCAATCTAAATGCCCATCAATAGATAAATGGATAAAGAAGATGTGGTGTATATATATGAAATATTACTCAGCCATAAAAAGAATGAAATCTTACCATTTGCAACAACATGGATGGACCTAGAGGGTATTATGCTAAGAGAAATAAGTCAGAGACAGAAGGTCAAATACTGTATGATTTCACTCATATATGGAATCTAAAAAAGAGAACAAAAGAACATACATAAAAGAGAAACGGAGTTATAGATACACAGAGAACAATCAGGGAGGGTAGGGGAGTGGAAGAAAGAAATAGGTGAGGGAGATTAAGAGGTATAAACTTCCAGCTGCAAAATAAATGAGTCACAAGTATGAAGGGTACATTGTGGGGAATATAGTCAATAATAGTGTAATATCATTGTATGGTGATATATCATAACTAGACATTGTGGAGATCATTTTGAAATGTATAGAAATATCGAATCACTATATTGTGTAACAGGAATTAACGTAGTGTCATAGGTCAATTATACTTCAAAAACAAACAGAAAAACAAAAAATCTCATAGAAAAAGAGAATAGATCTGTGGTTACCAGAGGTGGGGGGTAGGGGAAGGGGAATTGGATGAAGGCAGTCAAAAAAAGGTACAAGTTTCCAGTTACAAGGTAAGTAATAGGGATGTAATGTTCAACATGATAAATGTAATTAACACTGCTCTATGTTATATATGGAAGTCATCAAGAGAGTAAATTCTAAGAGGTCTCATTGCAAGGAAAAATTATTTTTCTATTTCTTTAATTTTGTATCTATATGAGATGATGGAGATTCAATAAACTTGTAATAATCATTTCATGATGTATCTAAGTCAAGTCACTATACTGTACACCTTAAACTTATACAGTGCTGTATGTCAATTATAACTCAATAAAGCTGGAAGAAAAAAATACTGATGCCTAGACTCCCTTCTAAACCAAGATTCTGATTTAATTGTTCTGGGGTTGTTTCTGAGCATCAGTAGTTTACAAAACTTTCCCAGTGATTCTTATGTACAGTCAAGTTGAGAATTACTGCTATCAACTGTAAGATTCTTGAGGGTAGGAGCCACGGCTTATACATCCTCACATTTCCCTAATACAGTGCCTGTTATACATATTTAATTTCAATACATATGTTACTGGTTATTATCCAATAATAAAAACCCAGTTATGTAGTTAACTTCATGAAGGTATTCCAAGTCTTTTTAAAGAGCCAATTTTTCTTTTTCTTTTTTTTTTTTTTTTTTTTTTTGCTACTATCAAGGTTTTCCTCTCAGCAATTTTCATCCTATTAGGAATGAAATTTTTCATGGACAAAACAGAAAACAAGAAAAATATGATGTCATGTTGCCTATAATAAAAAAAAACTAAATACTGTGGTTAATTTCTCACATTAAAAAATAATCTGGCCTCTCCCTTTTTAATATGATCTCTCTTAACTCCTCATTCCTTCAGTATTTACTTTACAATTAAATAAATTACAGTTCCAAATGTCTTGCACATAAGATTGGCCTGCTTTAAAAATAATTTCTTCTCTGTACAAGCATTTTAGCCGAAACCACACCTGAACATGATTCTAAATCAGTGGTTCTCTATCAGGTACATTTGGCAATGTCTGAGGATATTTTTTGGTTGTCACAACTTGGGAGAAGGGGAGTGTCACTGGCGTCTAGTGGGTAGTGGCCAGGGATGCTGCTGGATATCCCACAATGCACAAGACAGCCCTCACAACAAAGTATCATTGCTCCAAAATGTCAATAGTGCTGAGGTTGACAAATACAAATTAAATATAAATTAAACATAAGTATTTTAAAATTAATACCATCTTTAATGACTTAAAAGATACAGGAGTGGTAGTCCCCACTACACCACTGTTTAACTTGAGTTTTTCTCTTTACAAAATAAGTTAAAATTAGGAGAAGGAAGTTGACTACTGCAAACAAAGTAGCAGTCCCAGCTGAAAGTGCTGCACTGAATATAATATCTTTGCTAAAGCCAATTGATGCTACTGGATCACAAAGTGTGTGACCATTGATCTGGCATATGAATTTGTTTCCAACACTGAGAAAGGAGGATCAAAAGCAGTTCACATTTATGTGGGACAGGCAGCAGTATATATTTTCGTCTTTGCTTCACGGCTAAGCCAACTCTACACGTAGCCTACTATATCTATGGTACCAGGTTAATCAGACTGGATAACAAGAAGCAGGAAATACATTGGAGTCTTTCATATGGCTCATGTACTCAAGAAAGTGGGAGAGGAGCCTTACAAAGATTAAAACTTAATGAGTTCAGTTGACTGGGTTGTGCCTGGATGTACTCTCCAAAATAAAAAGCAAATGACTGTATCTTATAACTTCTACCACTAAGAAGGAAGCACAATGCTTGGTAGGTCTTTTTGGATTCTGGCAACAGCACAATTCCAGCAGGAAGGACTCCTTTTACTCTTTTATTTGGTGACATGGAGGGCAGCCACGTTTGATTTGGGTTCAGAACAGGAAAGAAGTCTTCAACAAGTCCATGTTAAAGAGCAAGCCCACTACTTGGGTCCTATAATCTAGCAGACCCTGTGGTCCTAGAAGTACCTATGATGAGAAAATCACTCTGCTGTTTTTTACCAAGTCCCAATAAGAAAATCATAATTTAAAGAGACCCAGAATTTTTGAGAAGGAACATGCTATCTGTAAGGGAGTACTATGCACCATTCAAAAAATAGCTCCAGGTCTATACTGAGTCTCAGCAGCGATTGAGACATCATGTGACCGTATGGTCAGAGCTATACATCACTAGCTGGATTCTGTCAGACCAAAAAGTGATAAGGCTTGGTGGGCTCAATAGCAATCCATCATAAGATGTAAGTGTTAGCGCCAGGCATAAAAAAAGGCACAAATACGCTGCATGAACGAGTGGCCCAGGCCCCATATCAGCTCCACGGTGGCTCCAGTGTTTTTTACCGAGCTCACACCTCTGACTATGAAGGACGACCTTTCTGACTGACTGACAGAAGACAAAATAGTCTCAGGATGGGGCTCCCCTGGTGGCTGCAGTGGTTGAGAGTCCGCCTGCTGATGCAGGGGACACGGGTTCATGCCCCGGTCTGGGAAGATCCCACATGCCGCGGAGCGGCTGGGCCCGTGAGCCATGGCCGCTGAGCCTGCGCGTCCGGAGCCTGTGCTCCGCAACGGGAGGGGCCACAACAGTGAGAGGTCCGTGTACCACAAAAAAAAAAAAAAAAAAAAAAGTCTCAGAATGAGTTGGCTTGATGTGTTAATATAAGCTGAAAATGAATTCTTGTGGCATTACATCCCTAAACAGGAGTACTTTTGAAACAAAGTGGTGAGAAGAAATCTTCTCAGTAGATAGAACTTTGGATAATTTACCTAGTTATCTATTTGTGTGAAAGCAGAAGTAGCTCAAGATAAAAATGCACATAGAATCATTAGCAGTGATGAATGTTTCGGCTAGTTGGTCAGGAGCCTAGAAGGAAAAATACTGGAAGACTGAAGACAAGATCCGAGGAAGCAGCAAGTGGATGGACCCATGGAAGTGAATACAAATGTGAAAATCTTTGTATTACATATTAATGCTCACCAGAAGGATTTCAAAGGAGAGAACTAAAAATTAACTACCTAAGCAGAATGTCTCATTTGCTGGAATAATGGGCTTCTAGACAGAGTTGTCTGTGATAGGAATAGAAACTCTTCAAGGGCTCAGAACTTCGGGTCTCTGGTTGGATAAGTCTAGTCCAGATGAGGTTCCTGCTTGCTTGGGGTTAAACACCGGGCAGATTGACTACATGGAGACAATGGACATGAGAGATTGACGGGGCTGTCAACCGAGCACCAGCGTTCCAAACCACCATACTTCTGGATATGTTTTATAATATCTGCAATCTCCTAGCCTTCAAACTATAGATTATTTCTCATAACAGTTTCCTCTATGATACAGTTTCACAGTTTAGAGAGCCATTTGCACCATCCCAGCTTGAAGAGTTTTTTTTTTTTTCCAAGTGTGTTTGCTTTGTAGATATGCGTAGTCATGTCTCACAGATCCAGCTATATGAGCATAAGTTGTCAGCTGATATATACTAAAATCATTTAGTCAAAATACCCCTTCAACTCACTTGTGAGAAAAAGTCTCATTTGAGGACTGGTACTTTTTAAAAGTAAGTCCATTAAATTGCCTAGGACCTGCCTTTTGATGCTAACTTAATAAACAGGTAATTAAAGATGACTTTTTACTTCACTTTCATTTTTTTGCCAGGATGGGACTTTGACATTATCATCCCTCTATGCAATCTTATAGCTGTTGTGAAGATCTGGGTCATTGAAAACAGTTTTGTTTTTTTTTTTTTTTGCAAAAGGAAAGCTTTTTGCAAGTTATACAGTGTATAATTTACAATTCGCTTGACAATAATACTTAATTTACAAAGTGATTTACAGAAAAAATTTATTTTATATTTATAGCATATATGTGAATAGATATTCAAATATTATTTTAGATTTTTTTCCCTATGTTCTTTCTTCTCTTAGTTATCCCTAGCCCCACCTTTATTTCCGTGTATACATGCAGATAATTAGTCTGGGAATTTTGCCTTATAGAAGTGATATTACATGTAGACAATAACAACAACAGCAGCAGTAGGAATAATAGTAATAAAAATAGTAACAATAATAATAACAATAAACTTCCTGGCTTCAAAGACTTAAATCCAATTTAAAATGTATCCCTTGAGATTCATAGGCAAATATCACCATACGAAGGTGTTTTTGAGGTAAAAGCTGCAAAAAGAGAGAGGGAGAGATTTCCTGAGGAGAAGAAAAATGTACGCCCCTAGGTTTGGAGGAGAGAGTATTGGACTCGGGAGTGATGGACAGTGGTTATACTTGTGAAGCCTGGAGAAAACTGTCCTGTGTCCTGTTTTCCAGGCAGAGCTCTCAGGGAGGTTACAAGACTACAGAGAGATTGGGAGCATCCCAGAGTAAAAAGAACCTGAAAAGCCCCTGCCAGGTGGAGCCTTAGGAAGGCAGCAGGCTCTCAGAGGCAGAATGGTTGCTAGTATGCTTAGGACACAGCCCAGCAGAGATTAAGAATCCTGAATAACAAACAGAAGTAGCAGGTGTCTGCCTGCACCCCAAGTGCGGCTCTGAAGTGACAGAAGAAAGTGCAGGGTTGAGAAGTCTAAGTGGGCAGGAACGAGGGGACTCTGGCCAGGAGTCTAGTGGACTGGTGGCCATAAGAAGTGAGGGGATAGTGTCCCCCAGAAAACGTCTTCATGGACAAATGACCCCCCAAAGCTTTGGCTATTTAGAGGCTTAAGATAGAAATTAATTTATCTCTTGTAGAAAAAAAAGTTCTTATGCTTTTTGATACCTGAGATTCTGGATTAAAAATCATACCTGATATGATTCAATTTAGTGGACTGTCAGAAACTAAATAATTTTCCCAAGGTTGTACAAGTAATGTTAAAAGAAAGAGGCATTCAGGCTTTCCAGCTTCAAGCCAATATAGTTTCTCTTCTCCTCCCGTCATCAATATATATTTAGTTTATAAAGTAACTTTGGTCCCCAAACTCATACTCATGAGAAAAACATGGGACCAATATGAATTGAGTGCCATTCTACAAAAGACCTAAACTGTGCTCCATTTAATAGAAGAAAAGTTTGGGAAAGTGTTACAGTCAACGTGAGCCAAAGAAACATGATGACTAAATGTAACATGATGTAACATGGTATCTTGGATGGGGTCCTGGATTTAAAAAAAAAAAAAAAAGGCAAAAACTAAGAAATTTGAAAGAAGTATGGACTTCAGTCCATAATAATGTATAATGTATCAATATTGGTTCATTAATTGTACCATGTACCATGGTACAAATGTACCATGCTAATGAATAATAGGGGAAACTGGGTGTGGGGTTAATGCGAATACCGTCTTTGAAACGTTTCTGTAAATGTAAATATATTCTAGAGTTGAAAGTTTATTTAAAAAATAAGAAAGAGAAAGACAAATGTCATATTTTATCGCTTATATGTGGAATCTAAAAAAACGGTACAAATGAACCTATTTACAAAACAGAAATAGAGTCAGAGATGTAGAAAACAAATTTATGGTTACCAAGGGGGAAAGGGGGGAGGGATAAATTGGGAGATTGGGATTGACATATACACACTAGTATGTATAAAATAGATAACTAATAAGGACCTACTGTATAGCACAGGGGACTCTACTGTATAGCACAGGGTCATTATATACTCTATAATGACCTATATGGGAATAGAATCTAAAAAAGGGTGGATATATGTATATGTATAACTGATTCACTTTGCTGTACAGCAGAAACTAACGCAACATTATAAATCAACTATACTTCAATGAAAATAAAAAAGTGAAACCAAGCATTAAAAGGAAAGATTTAAAAAAATAAGAAAAAAATATAACTTTGGGTGCTCCCACCCTGGAAACTGCCATTTGTTTTAAGAGATCACACTCTAGCTTCCATGTCAGAAAGACTACTTCCTGAGAATAATGGTATATTCTTCTTGTATTAAATAATCATTGTTTTTTCTATTTCCCAACTCTAGTTTGGCTTGATTCAATGTGCTTTCAATTTTTCATTGTTTACTCCTGATATTTCTTTCACCTCATAAACCCAAAATATGCTAGTATAAATATAGATAGATGAATAATGAGATCCACAGATAGGAATATATCACAGACACAATCACAGCCCCAGTAACGTGGAGAGTTACACACATGCAGATAAATACACACCTAACACTTCATTTCTCAGATTCAGAGAAGCAAGTGGTTGAAAATGCTTGAGTATGATTATATGTTCAGTGACCTACTGTGAGATTTTTATGTTACCTTATATTTTCATAATTTAGTTTTCTTATCTGAAAATGGGGATGATAATACTTATGGGGCAGAGTAGGTGTTTCAATAGTGATAATATGTCAGCATAATGTGTGACTCATAGCAGGTGCTCAATCTTATTATGGGCTGCTGAAAGTCTAATGGCCAAGTTCAAATTTATGGTTTCTTGTCAGCTAAAATGCTCAATTCTGCTTCCCTATCCATTCTTCTTAGGCCTTCTAGATAGCAGGTCTATTATTTTCCCCAGTCATGGAGTTCTTACACATGTGGATATATTTGTGTATGTCTGTTGAACTGGTACCTATGCCCTGTGAATAAGCAGAAATAAACAGGGGATCTGAGAGACATGGGGTCAGTCAAAGATACAGCAGTGTGTCTTTGACTTAGTGATGAAGGCATACAACAGGACTATGAGTATTTGTAACTTAGGGATTATAAGAACATGGAGTCCAGTTGTAAAATACATTGTTGGAGGAGAGAGAGGTCAGGTGTAGATAAAAGTTCTTATTAACAATGGAAGCCTGAAGATGTTTAGAGCTGATACTCTCATGTGCACTTTCTTGATTCTTCAGAGGCTTACTTCTGGGTGCCTTGAAATTCATAATACTTGTTTTGGTCAATGCCTCCTCTTAAACTGGCTGCTCTTGATCTCCACCAAGTTTCTGCATGCCAGGAATATAACTCACAACATCTTTCTGTCTGGGTCTCTTTTCCCTGGTATCTTGCCTCATTGGATGGTATGACTTTTAAAATAAATTCTTTTAAAATAAATTTAAGTCAACATTCCCTTTGAGGATTCCCATCTGATCCCTGGAGATTCATGTACTTTATCTGCTTTTTTGGTTAGGAGTACAGTTCCTTCACTGACTCTTCTCTGTACCATGAGATGCTTTAATTTCCTATGCATAAATCCAGAACTCCTCTTCTGGAGGCTTAACTGAAGAATCACAGTCTTTATCTTCTTGGTGGTCTTCTCACTGGGTGTGCAGAAAGATGCAGGAACTGCCCCACCAGGGCACCCAGAAGAAAGAAATGGAATGGAGCCCACAACACATCAGCTGTTCTCTAAAGAAATGCTCTACACATACTCTCCCTAATATCTACTCTCCGGATACTCTTTATTCCTCAGTAAACGTGAGAGACTTCCTGTGGCAGCTGAAGGTTATATACTTTTAAATTCTGCCTGTGGCCCAGCATCTCCTCTGTAAAACAGCACCTTATGGGGTCTTGGTTCCTCAGCAAACACTCCCAATTTAACATCCCATTACATGTACCACAAACTGGAGAATAGTAAGGTACTTTCCTTAATAGACTTTTATTAGTACTTATCTGTGTGCTAGCATTAAACCATAGGAATGTGAGTCATAGTTCAATTAATACTGGGCCTGTTATGGGTTAAATAGTTCTTTCTGGACCACTGTGAAGGTTCCTTAAAATAAAAGCAGGGGCTTCCCTGGTGGCGCAGTGGTTGAGAGTCCGCCTGCCGATGCAGGGGACACGGGTTCGCGCCCCAGTCCGGGAAGATCCCACATGCCGCGGAGCGTCTGGGCCCGTGAGCCATGGCTGCTGAGCCTGCGCATCCGGAGCCTGTGCTCTGCAACGGGAGAGGCCACAGCAGTGGGAGGCCCGCGTACCGCAAAAAAAAAAATAAATAAATAAAAAATAAAAGCAATATTTCTTCGGGAAAATGAGAATTAGTTTCTAAAGACAAAAATTGACAAATATGATTCTGGAATAAACTGATTTGTACATTAAGAATTTGCTCAAATTGGTTATTGACCTGCTACTCAAGCCCTCATACAATGACCTTGACCCAGTGGCATGTAGTTTGAAGATGTCTGGCTGGAGCCATGGTACAGGTTGTGATCTGAGAACAACTGTTGACCTTGAGAAAGCTGACAGTCCCACCCAACTGCTCACAATTTTAACAGTCTTATCTTAGGAGCCCTATACTCCAAAGAACTGAGCAAATAATTGCTATTCATCCAGAACAAAGTCTTTACCAATCAGAACAAAATCTCTAGTTTTTGAAGATGTTTACCTAAATTTATCAATCTAATTTATTCCAGCCATTCAACGTGGCTTAGGTTAGCTTACTGAGTGAATTTGAACCCTCGCACTCTGCGACTTTGAATGCAGGCAACTTCTACAATTCTTTTAGTGCGTTGTACTTTGGAATCTGCTGATAAATACATTTTAAATTTATACAACTTGCCTATCACTATCCCTAACAAAAGATAAGTTAATCCTGCAAAGGAAGACAGATGCAGCCATATTTTATGGAAGGAATGCTTTCTTGAAGACATTACATAATTTGAAACTCATAAAATTCAAAATTATTTTTCCCATAGGGATAAACATAAAATAAAAATTGCATTGTTTCAAAATTTGCATCAAATTTGAGAACCATTAATATTTTATATAACACTATTTCAAATTAGCACAACCCAAATTTACAGAAAATATGATCTCACTTTGTGTGTGTGAGAAATGACTAGGTTGAAGGTGTATATGTCTTAAATAATGGGGTTAGATAGTTCTTCAGTTTGTTTTTTACAGATATTAGTAATAGTAATCTCTCTAAATATTGAATTAGGGATAAACTTCATTCACCTAGTTAATCGGCTTTGTTTATGTCCAAAGTGATTGGAAAATCTTCCTGATTTCCAAATTTTGAGCTCAGGATCTGTGTCTCAGTGGTAAGGGAACATCAGGTCTTGAAGTTGCTTCCAATGTTAATGATTTCACCAAATATCTCACTTAGGGGGAACTGAGCTCTGACTGGCAGCCAAGTACAGAAAGCTTAAAAGGAGTGCCTTAATTCTATCAGAATATGTATCTTGCGGTCTGTTAATATTTTACATTAAGCCAATTTTGACCTATTAAAGTTGTTCTTTTCAATTTTTTTTTCTTTTTAAGTTTGCTAATCATCAGGAAGTGCTCATTTTCATCTGGGATTTGTTGGCATTGATTGTATTTCCTCTGGTCCTGTGCTTCATACAAAGCTTTCAGACTGACTGCTGGGGGGTGGCTGCAGTGCAGAGTTGCTGCAAAGCACTAACTCCAACTGCCTCCCCCTTCCCCCGACTATGCGCTGCCTTTGCTCTTCCTTGGGCTCATGGAATTAAAAATAGGAGCGTAGTGTCAGACAGCTGGGAAAATACTTCTACTCATTTTATGTAAATGGACAGACTTGTTCATATTCCTTAGGAGAGCAGTTCATCCTATTCAATTATGTTGACTTTTTTTTTTTTTTTTTTTTTTTTACCATTGGCATATTGAAGTATTTTCTACCTGAGTTTGAAGTTCTTTTTCTGAAGATCTGTCACATATTCCTTCTCTTTTTCTTTATGGTTTAGAATTCCCTGTTGTATCAATTGGGTTTCCATCATGAAACATACAGTATATTCAAAGTGCTTTAACTGAGAACAGTTTAATAGAAAGACCAGGATTAAGGGAACCAGCTAGAGATGTTTTAGGCACTGTGAAACCTTTGAACAATGGGAAGGAATTGCTATTCCTTGGCCTGAGGAATAAAAAGAGGGGACAGTGTTACTGGAGTCCAAAGAGAGATGGAACCATGGAAAAGGACCTGCCCCAGACATCCAGTGGGAAAACTGATCACCAACATTTCTCTCCCAGTCTTTCATATCCTGCCTATACCTCTGCCATTCATCCCCTATTGGCTGAACACAACTGGAAGTCCAGAACAACAATAATAACAAACCTGGCAATGCAGTCTATAGAAGCTAGTTTCCCAGGTCACAGAGCAGGGCAAAGGAAGGCAGAAAGGAATCTGGGGGAGCAATGGAGAGTCACCAGCTCATCTGCTCTCTCATTCCTCTTAAATCAAATATCACTTGTGAATTCCCTCCATCTGGCTCTCTCTTCTTCCCATTGGCTTTTCATCTCAAAGCAAGGTGTCTTAGTCTGTCTGGGTTGCTATAAAAATATAGCACTGACAAGGTAGTTCATAAAAAAAAGAAATTTATTTCTCACAGTTCTGGAGGCTGCGGAAGTTCATGATCAAGGCACCAGCATGCTTGTGTTCTGGGGGTGAGAGCCCTCTTCCTGGTTCATAGTTGGCAACTTCTCATTGTGCTCTCACATGGGGAAAGGGATGAGGGGTCTCTGAGGTTTTTTTAATAAGAGCACTAATCCCATTCATGAGGGCTCCATCTTCATGATCCAGGCATCTCTTAAAGACCCCACTTCCTAATACCTCCAAGCATCTCTTAAAGACCCCACTTCCTAATACCATCATCTTTCAGATTAGGATTTCAACATATGAATTTTGGGGGGCCACAAACATTCAGATCATGGTGCAAGAAAGTCTATTCATTTTTTATTTACTGAGTACAACTATGCAATAAGCTGTATGCTAGAACTAGAAATGTAAAAATAAACAGATAAAATTCTTAAACATTTGGGGAAAAAAATGTCATGACAAAGGGCTTGAAAAGGAGTTTGAATTGGATGCACATCAATACATCCAATACTCCTCCATCATCCCAACCTCTCCATATCACCCAGGCTACAGCCAGGCATCTTTGTCAGCACCTCCCTCTGCTCAGCCCCATTTCTTTCCATGGACACTGCCATCCACCAGAAAACTAAAACTTCTCTGTCTTTATCTCTGTTTCTCTCTCTCTCTGTCACACACCCACCTCCCCACCCCCACCCCCCCACACACACATTAGCTCTTGGAATATAATACTGTAATGCTAAGGAAACCAGTTAAAATATAGAAAATAGAGAAAAAGAAAAATAATGTGCTTTTTACTTCTTGTCAATTCCCCAATATTACTAGGGAAATTATAAATAGAAATATGCATGTACACACACAGCCACATATGTAATCCTAGAAAAACACCCAATGAAGGTGCTTCAAGTTATACTAGTAGATAGGAGAGAATATAGTCCATTTTTTTGACTATCACACACAACATTTTTGGGGGATGCACAAGGGAGCCACTGACTGAAAAGCCTGCTTCTCACAACTCACTTCTAAGACCCTTATTTGGAGCTATCCAAATCCACCAGCCCTTGATTGACTGTAGCCATGTCTTAAGCTGCTGGAACTACTCCCATCTGCACTACCAAAAATGTGCTGGGGGAGAGGAGAATGTTCATTTAAATACCCCCATCCTACTACAGAGTAGGAGGGATTGCTGTTGAACTCCAAAATATTTTGCCATAGACACACTGTTTACACAACACAGCTGCTGGAATGGCTCTGTTGACAGGAACTTATTAAGGCCTTTGGGGGATGATGAGATTTGTTGAAATCATGATGTCTGTTGGCTACCCTTGATTGATGCACCAACACCAGTCCTAGGCTTCAGGCATACTATGGCTTACGCAAGTTTTCTGGGCTGAACTGCAAGCCTATCCTCACTATAAAAACAAATCAATCTCTTGTTTTAAAGTTTTCAATATCTCCTATAGCCTGAAAGATAAAATTCCCTAAAATTCAAGTTCCCTAACAATGTACCTAAGGCTTCTTATGATCTGGCTACAATCTCTACAACTCTTCCTACTGGAAACAAATTGTACCTACCCAGTCCTCATAGGCTACTTCTTTCTGCCTTCCTTCCTCTTTGCTTAGAATGCCTGATCTACCCTTAAAAACTC
Source organism: Hyperoodon ampullatus (assembly GCF_949752795.1). Taxonomy (NCBI): domain Eukaryota; kingdom Metazoa; phylum Chordata; class Mammalia; order Artiodactyla; family Ziphiidae; genus Hyperoodon; species Hyperoodon ampullatus. Next base: position 63,365,996 of record NC_136921.1, on the reverse strand, counting down.
CCGCTTATCTTTAAGACTCATCCCAGGCATTACATCCTCCCTGAAGCCTTCCTTGACAGCTTTCTCCTTCCCATTTACATTGTTCTTTATTGAGCTCCAAATAACATTTTCCAGTTTCTTCTATCTGTGCTGTAAACACATTGCATGCCAACAGAACCCATTACCCTATCAGACCCCTGCTCTATTCCACAGGCAGATAAATACCAGAGGTAAAGGGCAATTTATCCCACCACTCTGACCTCTCTTGTAGGAACCAGCTCTGCCAGGCTGGCCTGCCCTCCCCATCATGTCAGTGATTCTGGAAAATATAATTTTTGCCAATTTGTTGAAGTTTTTATCTCCCTGAGAAGAGCATGAATTCTTGAGGGTAGGAATTCTAATATATCTTTATATTCCCAATGTCTAGCATAGTACATAGAAGCTAGTGGATCCCAATAATAAATAAAAGTAAATAATTAAAGGAGAAAATGATTTTTAAAATTTTAAACAACCACTTTACAATGGACTTTTGGATCTTACCTCTATAGCTATTAGAGAATGCTATGTTTTACAGTAGGACAGGGGAGACTTGCTGACTTTAATTTGGTCTTCACAACTATATCTTTCCCAGGTATCTTCCAATTGGTGATCTCTTTAATAATAATCCTGAAATTAGTTGCAATTAACAAGATTGTTGATTCAAGGCATATTAAAGAGGTAAAGATTGTCTTACTTATCATCATTGGTTTGCTTCAAATTTCTGCCCTTTGTCTTTCTCCAGCTTTTCCATTTCTGGCTTTATCATGGGTACTCTGGGGTGTTTTAGACTCCAACTTCAGGAATTCTGGTAAAATTTTATATTGGAAATAATCTTATGAACTTCCCTCAAATAATATTAGCAAACATTGCAAGTCAGGTATTCTGGTACCAATTTCCTATGTATATGTATGTGGTTTTCCCATACCATCAAGCAATTCTCCTACATCACCTGGGTGTCCTACAATTCAACTCAGTTCTGACACTATCTACCCAGAGATAGCATCAGATTCCACAGTTTAAGCGCTGAGTCCCACAAGACTCTCCTCCACTTCAGATGTCAATTGTTATTACTTGTGCTTTGACTGACTGGCTCTAGATCAGAGGTTCCCACGACCTCCTCCTTGGGTTTAATTAATTTACTAGAGTAAGAACACAGAACTCAAAAAACCCATTTACTCACTAGATTATCAGTTTATTACAAAGGATTTTAAAGGGCGCAAATCAACAACCAGATTAAGAGATACAAAGGGTTAGGTCCTGAACAAAGGAGCTTCTCTTCTCATGGATTTGGGGGCCTGGCCTGGTAGCACATGGAAGCATTCTGGTTCCCCAACTGGGAAGCTCTCAGAACCCCATCCTTTTAGGTTTTTATGGAGGCTTCATTACATAGGCATGATTGATTAAATTATTGATCTGATTTAACCTCCAGACCCTCTTCCTTCCCAGGAGGTCAGGGAGGTGGGACTGAAAGTTCCAACCCACTAATCACATGGTTGGTTTTCCTGCCAACTAATTCCCATTCTTAGATGCAAAAGTAACCTGATTAGCATAACAAAAGACACTTCTGTTGCTCTTATCACTACGGAAATTCCCAGAGTTTTAGGTGGTCTGTGCAGAAACATGAACAAAGACGAAATATATATATTTATTATAAATCGCAATATCACAGCAAGTATCCATCAAATTACAGATGTCTTAAAGATGAGAAAAATAAGATTATGCCTATGGATGCTTTCAGATGGATGCACAATTTATGTGTCAATTTAAGAGAAACCAATTTTATCCTCAAAAAGTAAGTCATTTTTAAAATTTACTTGGGAGTGGGAGATAAGGAGGGATATGTATATTGGAGGCACAATAGGATTTAATTTAGTAATGAACATATTAAAACCTTTATTCAACAGTAGCTTGTTTATGCTGTTGTTCTCAATGTTCTACAAGGAAAAATAGTAAATACTACCATTTACTGAATACATGCTATGTGCCAAATGCCTGGATAAACTTATTCCTTTGTGTGTTGTGAGCTTGAAATCTTAGGGAAAACGTGAAGATGTTTCCAACACAGAAGGATATTTTTTGTTTAATGTCATAGCTAATAAGATCAAAAGGGGTGGTAAGTCCCAAGAAGTAAACCGGGTTCCAAAAATTCAGGAGAAATCTCTTTTAAATTGTTACTTTCCTTAAATCACGAAACTGTCTTCATTTATAATCTTCATAGGACTTGATAATCACTAGCAAAAAATAGCAATTTCCCAGAACAGCACTGTACTCTGAACTGAGTATAATTCTTGATAAATACCTCCAAAAAAGCTCTCTTTTTTTTTGTTTGACTTTATATTAAATGATTTATTTTTCAGGGCCAAAATAAATGCTAGAATTCATCCTTCAGATATGAATCCAGTATGGCTCAGCCATGGTTGGTGGGCTCCTTGAATTTATTTGGTAATCCAGTAATTGGATTCTTTACTTTTCATTTGACTTAAGGAAGAATGAACTCAACAATTTATTCACTATTGCTGGTCAGATCACCTCAGCTGGGAAGAATACATCTTAGTAAAATGGCTACACTGACCTCTCACAGCATTGAGTCTTAGAACTGAGCTCCACATAGGCACTGTTTTATGTGCACTTTGTTGTCAAGGGGAGCTCTGCCCAGAAAATTAAAAACAAAATTCTTTCTTCCCTAAGTGCCAAATATTTCTCCATTATGAAATTTCCACGAAATTCCATGGAAAGTCTCTCCTGTAAAATGAGACTCCATACTTCTGCACAGCTGCAGTACCTGGCAACTTCCCTAACCCTGGGAAGCTCACAAAGCAAACAACTGTACTGGCTGTGGAAACGGAGAACAAGTTCTGGAAATGGCAGTGCACTGCTGCTCTCACCACAGAACACAAAGAGCACATCGATTTTATCACCTGTGTAGTCTCAACGATCAGGATGCTACTAAAAGGACAATCAGAACACTGGTTTATTACAGGCGTGCCACGTGCCTTGGTAGAAGCAATCGATTTTTGTTTTCCTTTGCCATAATCCTTGACCCTCTCAACAATGATGACTAAGCAATGCTAATTGAAGAAATCAGTATTGTGTGCTTAAACATGCTAAGATTCAGTCAGCAAAGATGGGCACAAGTGTTCTCTAAGAGGCTTTCTTCCTTTCACTTCCTAGGAGAGCAATATGCCACCTTGTGAACTAAAAACGCCCCTGACTGGCACTGAAAATTAAAGATGGATGTTCTGCATATCAACTGCAGTACAAATCACTCTGTTATCCTCTTGAGTTTGCAGAGAAGATAATTCTTACTTCATCTGCTATGGGGCGGTGTATCTTTCTGGCATCTTCCACAGTACTGTGCTGTTCTGGACTCTGTCCAGAGTAAACAGCTGAGCAGCATGATGTAGCCCATGATTCAAAGGCCCAGGGCAGAAGGGAAATAATTCCCCAGTGCCACGATGTTATTATCTTGCTTTTTACATAAATAAATCAACATCCTCTGAAAGATATTTGACTGTGTAAGTAGTAAATTTAAGAAGTTTGCTTCATATGAAGATGAAAAGTGTGATATTGCTCCCTTTAAAAACTTGTTCACTGTTGAGAGAAGAACCATACATGTCAGAAATTATTTTTAAGATATCAATTTTGGAGAAAAAAAATCACCCTTATCAGAATGTTAGGTTCTTCCACAATGGATTGTTTTTCCCACAAACATCTTTTTTTTTTAACTACTCTAAAAATATAACTGCCTTAGAGAGTAAAAATTGAAAAAAAATTACATTTTGCTAAGTCATATATTTCATTTGCAGAACTTAGTGAACAGGTTTTAAGATGTATTTAATTTAAGTAACTTTTTAATACATTTAAAATGAACATTAACCTGTAACATACAAACCTACAGGAGTCCAGCTTTCCAGCTGTGCACTGAAAAATCCATATTGGATTAGACAAGGTAAATAACCAGTACGTGATACTTAAGTAGACCTGACATTTAGTGTTGGAAACATATAGGATCTGTTGCTACTACTTAGCCTAGAAAGAAGAAAATTTGTCTTGGGTCCACTTTTAAAATTATGAGGTACCATAAAAATTTTGGCATTCTGAGGAATCTCCCTTTCTAATTTGAAAAGGGTTAGAAATCTCACTTTTATGGTCCACTGTGCTCAACAGGATGTAGAGCAAGGCTTCTCGATGTTGGTGCTATGAACATCTGGGAGCAGATCAGCTATTTTGTGGTGACTGTAGTCTGTGCTCTGCGGATGCTTACCAGCCTCCCTTGCCCATACTCACTCGGTGCCAGTAGTACCCCTCATTCATGACAATCAAAAATATCTCCAGTTTACCCAATGTTCTGGGGAGGAGGGGCAAAATCATTCCTGGCAAAGGATCATGGTTCTAAGGGAAGGAAAATGGGGCATGTAACCTCACACAATCTGCAGAGCCTTCCTCCATCCTTTCATAGAATAATCTCTGCCAGGTCGACTCCACTGACTCCCCAGTGTAAAAAGGTGCTTTTTTCTCTTATCCTCTGTGTGGTTTCTGTGTCTCCTCTTATCCTCTGTTTACTGACTTCTCTTCATCTTCTTTCGTGTCACACTGTGAGTCCAATAAGAGTCAACTCTAGACCCCTTTTTTCTGTTTCTCTTTTCTTCCACAAGGTAATTTTCATCCATGACCACAGTTGCTTAGTATTGCTTTTCTTCTAGTTCAGACTCTTCTAAGCTCCACATTTCTACCTATCTTCTGGCAATTATGCAGTGATACTCGAAACTTACTATAAAATACACATACCTAAAAATGACCTCGTTTCTCCAAATCCCTTCATGCTTCCCGTTTTCTTAACTAGTATTGCCCTTACCAGCCTCCAGGTGTCCCAGGTTTTAAAATAGGGAGTTGTCTCTTCATTATAATCGATATACAAATATACACTCACAAACTTACTTATACATCTTGTCCAGTCATTCCTACCTTGGAAAAGCTTCTTATGCTTACGTCCTCTTTCAGGGACCCAGTCTGAATGTATTTATTCTAATCCAGGCTGTCACTGCTGCTTGCCTAACGTTTAACAATACTTTACCAGTTGCCTCCCTGTCATTTTCTGCCTGTCTCCTATCTGCATAGTTCTTTAAGAGGATCCTTCCTAAAGCATAATTTTGATTATGTCATTCTCCTTCTCAAAACTAATTTTAGTTGCTCCCTTGTCCCTTGACTATTAAGACCTCCATGATCTAGTCCAAACCTTCTAGTTCCCTTTTCAATATTTCTTCGCCACTTATAATATCAGACCTGCAAACATTACTTGAAGATACCTTTTTTACTTTGCTATCTTTCATCAAGCACTTTTCTTTTACAGAATTTTTTTCTCCTCTCTGCCCCAACAATTGTACCTAAGCATCAAGATTCATGTCAGGATAAGACTTCCTCCAGATTCCCAGACATTGTTAATCTCCCTCTTTCCCATCCTTACCTAAATTTAACAGTTAGTATTATAGCTATTCATGTACATGCCTTTCCTTTTTTAAGCAGTGAGTTCTTTGTATTTCCTAAATTATGTAGAATGTCTTATTCTTGGTAAGTACTTAATTAGTATTTGTTGAATTATGTTTATATTAGGAAAGCTGGACTTGCTCGGGTCCTAGCTTCATAAACAGTAAGAATCTTATATTACATATGAAAAATTATTCACTGTCACATTTTCCCAAAAAAACATACATTCTTACTGGTATATTTTATTTTCAAAAAGTGGGGGGCTTCCCTGGTGGCGCAGTGGTTGAGAATCTGCCTGCCAATGCAGGGGACACGGGTTTGAGCCCTGGTCTGGGAAGATCCCACGTGCCATGGAGCAACTAGACCCGTGAGCCACAACTACTGAGCCTGCACGTCTGGAGCCTGTGCTCTGCAACAAGAGAGGCTGCAACAGTGAGAGGCCCGCGCACCGCGATGAAGAGTGGTCCCCACTTGCCGCAACTAGAGAAAGCCCTCACACAGAAACGAAGACCCAACGCAGCCAAAAATAATTAATAAATAAATAATTTTAAAAATAAAAAAATAAATACAAGCCGTTGTTAACTGACAAGAGGCTTGTGCTTATATATATATAAAAAAAAAAAATGTCCAGAGCACTATTTCCAATTCTGCATGTTCTTCTAGAACCTTACCACTTCCCTATTGGAAACCTGAGTCTATTCCCCCTTTCCTAGTAATGGGGCAGGTCTCTGTGATTGCATTTACAAATAGAATGCAGCACAAGGATGTTGCCTAACTTCCAAGATTGGGTCCTAAGCAGTAATCTGGCCTCTACCTTGTTCTTTCTTTCCAGATACTCACCTTTAGAATCCAGTCATTAGGTTACAAGGAAGCTCAAATTAACACACCTTAAGAGACCTCCCATACGGAGAGGGAATGAGTCCCTCTACTGTCAGCCAACATTGAACACCCATCAGTCATATGAATGAGCCTTCATATGATTCTTCCAACACCCAGTCTGTGAGTTTCCCTGCTGAGGAACTAGACATCATGGAGCAGGGAGACACAAGCCATCCCTATTGTGCCTGTACAAATTCCTAGTCAGAGTATAATGACTGTCTTTGAGCACTGTGTGTGGAGTAATTTATTATGCAGCCATAGTGATTGGAACATGCAGTTGTCCCTCCGTATCCATGGGGGGATTGATTCCAGGACCCCCGCCGACACCAAAATTCCAGGATGCTCAAGTCCTTTATATAAAATGACATAGTATTTGCATATAACCTACACACATGCTCCCATATACTTTAAATCATCTTTAGATTATTTATAATACCTAATATAATGTCAATGTTATCTAAATAGTTGTAAATACAATGTAAATGCTATGTAAATAGTTGCTGGTTGCATGGCAAATTCAAATTTTGCTTTTCGGAACTTTCTGGAATTATTTTTCCAAATATTTTTGATTCACAGTTTGTTGAATTTGTGGATGCAGAACTTGCTGATACAGAGGGCTGACTGTACTTCCAGGGAAATACAGTAAGAAATAAAATCCTATTTTCAAAAATTTTCTATTCACACATAAGAGATGAGGCTGTCCTCTCATAAAGTTTCTTACAGTTTATTATGGCAGGGACAAGATAACTGAAGAAATTGGTGGGAACTATAAATACAGGGAAGAACATATACAAATGATGGCTGCAGTTTTAAGAAAAACCTACCTATTACTTTGAGTATGATAATATTATCTGTCTATAATATAAAAATTTAAACTTCTGTCAACTTTTAAGAGAATTTCTAAGTAAAGTGAAGCTATTTTGCAAATACAGAATGACAAATGCATGCTTATAAGCATCAGCACAAATCTCAAAGGAAAGATTTTCAGGTAGAAAAGACTAGTGAAACCTAGCAGGACCCTGCAGGGCCCTACCAGGTACAACAATTAATTTTATAATTAATTTTATTAATGGACTTAGGAGAATGATGGTGCCTACACAGTATCAGGTATGAAAACACACTTGAAATGAATCAAAATATATTTTTTTCTGTATCTCTGAAGGACAAAGATTGATTAAAAAACAAAACGAACACTCTTAGTCCAATGAATTAGGTATTATTATTATGGCTGCATGGGAAAAATTTTTTTCCTTTATTTACAATATTTTCAAGATATGAAGGTATTTTCTGGTATGTTTTGTTTGGCAAAATTCTGTTTTAAAATTTTTTAAGTGATATTAGTACTTAAGGAGTTGTACAATTGGATTATTTATAAAATTATGAATCGTCTTAATTTTACATTATGGTTCATATATAGTGACATTAATAATAAAAATTATAATAGCAAGTATTTATTGAGCACTTACTATATACCAGACACTGGTAGACACTGTTCAGTTTGAGAGCTAGTCTCACAAATTTAGGTATTAACTCATTTAATCCACACAATAACTCTATGGGATAAGCACTTTAAATTCCCCCTTTTCTCAGGTGAAGAGAGAGAGTCACAGGGAGACAGAAAGAGTCACACACACACACACACACACACACATATATATATATATATATATATATATATTCATTCTTGATATATGTTTGTATGTGCCCTTTTGTGTTCTTTGTAAGTATGAACACCACACACATGCATACACTAATATAACTGTGTCAAGTTTTCTGAAGGAAAGACATACCACTATTTAACTAGCATGTTTTCTTCTTTGTTTTACAATGGATGTAACCCAGCTCCTATCTAATAATTGTCTTGCATGAAATGCCCATTTTTCTCCAGAAATGGTCTTTGAATAAAACGTTCTAGCTGAGGGACTTACTGTTGTAACGGTTCCCACAGCCATCAGTACATTAGCTCCAACTGCTGCTGTAGCCATTGCCATTTCCATTTCTCCCTGGAGAATTCAGATGAAAAAAGGAAACTGTTAGTGCTAAGTGTGTGCCAGGTTTGAATATAATCTCTAAACACATTCTAGCTGAGCCTAAAAATGAGAATATTTTTGTATTTTTCAATGGGCAAAATACTATGTTATAGAGTACAAAATCTGAGCACATTACAATAAAAACAGTGTTACAGTAAAAATACATGCTCATTGAGAACAGAAAGGATTTCATTTGGAACATTAGTTTTGAAACTAGACTCTGCTTTCTTAAGTTTAAATACTGAGAAGACAAGGGGGCATAAATCTAATTTAGCTACTGAATTTTTCCAGATTGGTCTAAATTCAACGGAGGCGTTCTGGATTAATTCAAAAAGAGGATTTTAATAAACTTCAATTTTATCTTAACATTGCCTCTCTTATCTCAAAGCCATACACGTGAATACATATGTACCTACACATATATATGTCTATTTTTAGACAAATATTTTATTCTTGCATACTTCAGTTCTGCAGAAGGTTGTATTCAAAGTCACAAGGAGAGTTTTGGGAGAATCCTAAACCAAGAAGGTCGGGAGTTATACAAGTCTTTAGAAATTAAACCCTTTATCTTCCAAATGTGGTGTTATTGTTTCTGAATGAGAATTAAAGGCTGAAACCTGCTGCTAAATAACCCTGCTCAATATGTTCGTAGGTGCAGCTCAAAGAGAATCCAAAGGATTCCTCTTTGTTTCTGTGCAAGTAGGTGATGCTTCACAGTCAATACGGTAAAATCTGACACATTCCACAGAGAGGGGATGCTGCAATGTGAGCTTGAGCACAATGGGAAAGGTATAATAAGAGGGTGGAATCAGAATAACTGAAAAAATATAAAACTTTTAAAAAAAGTAAAATAAAGCAGAAAACAGTGCACAAAGATTCTGGAAAAAGATTGAAACTAAATGTAAGCCATCCTTATAATATCCAGCAAAACCACAACCTCCTGGAATTTTACATCAGAAATGTTATAGCAGAGTAAACCCAAATATAAATGACTTAAATAACAATCCCAGAATCCCACAAAAAGTCCGTCTATGCTTCCATTTATCCACTTATCGGTGTAATTGGTAAACCAAATACAGTATCGTAGCCCTCGGACCATCTGAGACACCAGAAGTCAGAATTTTCTAAATCACAAAGGTACTATTAAAAGCAATATTGAAAAATTTAATTAGATGGGATAATGCAAAAAGCCTGTCTTCGTAAATGATTAAGTGACTGTTATGTTTTTATTGGGTTTAGTGATTCTGGTATATATATTATTATGATGGTGTGTTAAAGTGATATGAGAGGAATTATTTTCTCCTAGGTAATTTCACCCTTTACTTCTGAACAAAAAGAGAAACACTGCTTTACTTTACAACTCTGACCAGTCCCTCACACATTTTTCCTTTGCTTTCTACATTCCTTTTTTCTCACAGTTCCAGACTTAAGAGAGTTGATATATGAATGTTCATGGCTGGGAAGTACAATTAAATTTCAGAAATATTAAAGTATAATATTGAATTATTGCAGTGAATTGTACTCCTTAACATAACCCTAGGTATTGGGCATATTTAGGCATGGAAAATTGATAGCACTGATGATCTGAGTATTTGACCCATCCTGATATTCACACCCTATGTCTTTTCTCTAAAAAGAGTTGAGATCTATTTGCCCATTCCTTGAATCTGGGCACACATGGGTGATTCGCTTTAGTCCAAAGTATGTCAGTAGGCTTCATGTAAGCAAAGTCCTCAAAAACTGCTCATAGGTTTCTACTTACTCTTTTGAAAGCCTGCCACATCAGGAGATGTGGAGGAGGATGAGAGACCAGGTGGGGCAGAGTTTAATTATCCATGTTGATGGCCTCTCCTAGATCAAGAACTCCCTAGAATACTAAACAGCTGAACATAGATGCATGTAGGGACCCCAGCAGAGCCCAGCAGATACCAGCAGAGATGAACAGAATCTCCAGACTATCTATAGACATATAAGAAACAACAAATAGTTGTTGTATTAAGCTATAAAGTTTTGGGATGTTTGTTAAGCAGCAATAGCTAACTTGTATAATATTTCAAAGATTTATACTCTATGTCTTTAAAAGCAACATCTTTTAGGATTTCAGTGAGGAATAGATTGGCCTGTTCCAGATACTACTTTAAGAACATAGTAACATATTTTATCATCCCACAGTATATTAAAATCAACATTGTGAAATTAGAAAACTGAGAAAGGCAAACTTTAAGTGATTTTCCCAATATCACATATTAGGTGGGGCCTGGCTTTCAACCCAGGTAATTTGGCTTCAGAGCATGATATTCTAAGCCCTATTAAATGAGACTACCACCATTCTGGTAGAGTACTGCCTTTTTCAGGCATAGAATAAAGCTATTGCTTCTTTTATTTGTAAGAATTTTCTTCGATGTGATCACTTTCCTATTACTTTAATATTTTTAGGTAAGTCTTTGAGACAGGTACATTGGATTGTTTCCTAGGATCCAAAATAATCTGACAAATAGGTAAATATCATTTTAAAACACTGGCCCGAGTATCTAATGAGTATGGTCTACCTTTCTGCTCCAGCATCCTATGAATATGAATTCTTATCAATACCTCAAAAATATAAATGTTAGATCATTATTGAGACAGGATTTTTAAATCTAATCAATATTATTTCCCTCTGCTCTAACTTTTGTTTTTTAATTGCTTTTGAGATCAAAGCTTAAGCAAGTATCCTATAATACACTAGGCAAGAATTCTCTGGTTGACAGAACCCACAGGCCATGCAGCAGTGAATCTAGAGAAACACCCATGTGGGAATCAAACAGGAAATCCTGACACCTGACTGACTCCACCTGTTCACCCTGACTCATTTCAGACACAGCTGAGGTGATTAACAGGGTATCATGTCCACTTCCTGTGTAGGGTCTATTTCATAGCTCCAGGGATTTCCCCCTTCCTGGATGATTGTTTCCCAATGTTTTAGGGAAGATATTTACTAAACCTATGATATCACAAGGGGAGAGTAAAGAAAATATAAAAAATAACTGAGAGAGTAAAGAAAATATTAGAAATAACTGGGGTAGGGAAAGAGATCTGTATTTTAAAATACAAAACGAATGTCTGTACTTTGGGAAGAGACCGGTTGTATGCAAAGAGCTGAGTCAGACCTTCAGAGTCAAATGAGAGTTGATCATTCCCTCCTACTCACTGCAGTGTGGAATATGAGAGCAAAGGGACCCTCATTGGATTTAAAGGGCAATAAATATAGAACAAATAAAAAGAAATATTTTCTCACACAGCATATAGTTAACCTGTAGAATTTCTGGCTCAAGGGGTCATTTAATTAAACAATGTACACAGATAGAATTGGGTAAATTTATGACCTCTAATAACATTTTCAGTGCTACAAAGTGAATGTGGTAAAGGTAAATCAACCCTCATCTTTCAGGCATAAGATCACAGTCCATAGAAGATAATAAGAATTTTCTTTCCAATTGCAAGGAACACTGAACCACCAAGTAAACCCCACTGACTTCCTTATGAGGAACAGGAGAGAAACTTGGAATAACCTTTCCTTTAATTGTGAAAAACTGACCTCCACTCAAAATACAATATCGATACCAAAAACATAAATGGCTGAATCCATATTGGCAAGATATGGAGATAACTATTTTCTCTATTATGTTTTATACTGAAGTAAAGATTTATAGCAGGAAAATCTATGAAAGTGGGGAAAAATAAATTAAACAAGTTAAAGGTAGGTGTGAAGAGTTTCAATTATACAATAAAAAAGTAGAGTTTCATAATCTATTGCCACCCAGAATTTTGCATGATTCCTGACTGCCAACTTTGGTTATTGAAATATGAGGAGATAATTTTTTAAGAGGAAAATGTGATGACACTAAATGTATTAGCTCGGGCTGCCATAACAAAATACCATAGACTGGGTGCCTTGAAACACAGGAAATTATTTTCTCACAGATCTGGAGCCTGGAAGTTCAAGATCAGGGTGCCAGAATGGTTGGGCTCTGGTGAGGTTATCTTCCTGGCTTGCAGACTGCCACCTTTTCACTGTGTCCTCAGATGACATAAAGTGAGAGGAGAGCAAGCATTTAGGTGTCTCTTCTTATAAGGCTATAAATCCTATCCCATCATGAGAACCCCACCCTTATGACCTCATCTAAACCTAATTACCTCCCAAAGGCTGCATCTTCAAATACCATCACTGAGAGTCAGAGATTCAAAACATGAATTTTGGTGGACACAACTTAGTCCTTAGCACTGCATGTTTATTAAATGCTCAATTTAATCAACAGATAAACTTTCATAAAAACAAATATTTATCCAATTTCTGCTATGTGTCAGGCAATATTTTGGGCATTGGAGGCATAAAGGTGAAAAAAAAAAGATCCTTCATCTCAAGATGTGTTTTCAGTTTAGTGAAGGAAGTACATATACAAATACATGATCCTAATGCAACATTTTAAATAACATAAAGAGAGGGTCTAGCCAATGATTTAGGATCACAGAGAAGAGAGAGGGTGGTGGGGAAAACTAACATCTAGGCTGGGGCTTAAAGTATAAGTAAGAGCTTGTCAAACAAACATGAGTATTCCAGAGTTGCAGAGTTAAATGCAATTCTATAACCTAGCAACGGGAAAGAATATGTCATATTCTAGACACGACCAATAATACAATGTGGCTGAATCGTATCATGAGTGACAGGGAACTGATGACATTCATCTGAAAAGGAAGACTGAAATAAAAGGTGAGACCAATTGGTTTCTGAGGAACATTATAAAGTCACATTTCTAAACTAGAGGATCAGCAATAGAAAAGTACTATAAAAGAGGAAATCTGTTCACAACTGTCCCCACATTTTCCACAAGTACTAAGTAATATCTTGCAAAGTGACAGGTTGTAATGTTCATTCCTCCAGAATTTTGCAACTGCATTGATAATAGGAGAATCTGGGGCAGCTACACAATTTCGGGGCATCTACACAAAAAGCTAGATGTGTCATGGAGACATGATTACCAACTGCTGGTAGTTATGGCTCTTCACACAATTGCTGGAAATTAAGATTGTTGGAAGTAAATCACACTAAGAGGGGAGGTGACCATACTGAATGAAATTGAACAGACATAGGCAACTGAAAGTTCCTTCTGATTCACTTTTATTTTATACCTTATTCACACTGACAATAAATTAGCCCTTTGCCAGATGCTAGATTTAGACGTTTGTCAAAACACATGTGTGGTAGGGCATCTTTGGTTGTTTTGAAGGTTCATTACAAGGTACAATCAGAGGAAAGGAAAATATGTGAAGGTATTATACAGTTCAAGTGACTAGGTAAAAATGGATTAAAATTACGAGTCCCCAGAAAGAATATCAAACATTAGAGATTTGTGTTATAGATGTGGCTTGAGTCATATAAATATTTATTATTATTTTTACTGATGAAATAGTCTGTAATTTTTCTCCTTGCTGTGGTAAACTTGATTTTAATTACTGTAAACAACACAAGAGAATATCTAATTAAATTTTTGTATATGTCTATCTCCATATAAAGCATAAAACTGAAAATTAAGTGAAACTGAGGTATTCCCATTCTTTAATTGTGCCACATTTATATCTTTGAAGACTGGAAATCTGTTGTTTGAAAGGAATGAATGCTTTTAAATGATGTGAAAATCAATGTGAAATAAGAGAGTCAACTACAAAGAAAAAAATGACATTTCATCAAGGTCTTTTATTCTTTTTGCTCAGCACATCTTTTTAAAGCTGTGGGCTTATTTTTTTGTTATACTCAAATAAGCAAAAGCACCTTAGATCTATGTGTTTACATAAAGCTTTGGCCATTTGGCCTATAATTTATACATATTTTCTCCTGTAACAAATAAGCACCATCTGCATCCTTAATTTAGGGCTATAGTTTTCTGTAGGAAACACATATACCCATTTACCCTGGATTACCTATTCACATAATTTAAAAAAATGTTTAACTTCCTCATATTTAGCTCCATCACATAAATATAAGTGCAAGTTTTCATATTTGTCTCTAAAAGTGAAGAGCATGGTTTTAAAAAAGTGAAATTTAAAATGTCTAAAAATATCAAACAAAACAAACCAAAAATATTAAAGTCCCATTTATGAAGCAGAAATCATATCTCATAGAGGATGTTTTTATGTGCAATCTCATTCAATGTTTTCTGAAGAGCCTCAACCCTAATTCTACTTCTGTTAGTTGGCATGCTTACCATAAACAAAATTTTGCAATGCTGACCTTAAAAGAATTTAGAGGTGCTTATAGGAAACTCACTAGTTATACCTTTTAAGTATCAAAATAGAATATATAGTGTCTATAATAATTCTCTTTTGACTGCTTGCTTCCCTTTTTCCTGTTTAAATTGTAAATACTATTAACACAATAAGATAATGGAATGGAATTTAAACACACTTTATTGCAACAATATAAGTTCCATGTATAGTTATAAGCAATATGGCTGAACTTAATAATTTTACATTACAAGTCTAATTGTGGTATCAAACTAGGAATTTTCACAAAGTACGTGCATTGGAAATTTGTATGATACAATATACTTCAATTCTCAGTTGCACAGGAAGATAATTTGTTTAGCAGGAAGACTAGGAATACAGTTGATACGCTTAGACCTGATTGTCCTGTTTTATACAAAGCTTAGACTCCTAGTCATAGAATTTTAGAACTTGAGGAGACCTTAGAGATTAAATAGTTCACCAACTTCATTTTACAGAGAAGAAAATAGAGGTTAAGGGAAATTATTTGACTTAAATAAAGTAACAGAATGTTAGTGACAAAGCTGGAATGAAAACCACTTCTTAACTTTCTCAGGACCATGAAAGGAGGTTGACACAAAAGAATTAGACACTGAAATCTCATCACAGTAATAGTACTTAGAGGAAGAACTACAATCCTGCAGCCTGTGGAACAAAAACCACATTCACAGAAAGACAGACAAGATGAAAAGGCAGAGGGCAATGTACCAGATGAAGGAACAAGATAAAACCCCAGAAAAACAACTAAATGAAGTGGAGATAGGCAACCTTCCGGAAAAGAATTCAGAGTAATGATAGTGAAGATGATCCAGGACCTCGGAAAAAGAATGGAGGGAAAGATCGAGAAGATGCAAGAAATGTTTAACAAAGACCTAGAAGAATAAAGAACAAACAAACAGAGATGAACAATACAATAACTGAAATGAAAACTACACTAGAAGAAATCAATTGCAGAATAACTGAGGCAGAAGAACAGATAAGTGACCTGGAAGACAGAATGGTAGAATTCACTGCTGTGAAACAGAATAAAGAAAAAAAAAAAAGAAAAGAAATGAAGACAGCCTAAGAGACCTCTGGGACAACATTAAAGACAACAACATTCGCACTATAGGGGTCCCAGAAGGAGAAGAGAGAGAGAAAGGACCAGAGAAAATATTTGAAGAGATTATAGTCGAAAACTTCCCTAACATGGGAAAGGAAAGAGCCACCGAAGTACTGGAAACACAGTGAGTCCCATACAGGATAATCCCAAAGAGAAACACACTGAGACACACAGTAATCAAATTGGCAAAACTTAAAGACAAAGAAAAATTATTGAAAGCAGCAAGGGAAAAACGATAAATAACATACAAGGGAACTCCCATAAGGGTAACAGCTGATTTCTCAGCAGAAACTCTACAAGCCAGAAGGGAGTGGCATGATATACTTAAAGTGATGAAAGGGAAGAACCTACAACCAAGATTACTCTACAGAGCAAGGATCTCATTCAGATTGGATGGAGAAATCAAAACCTTTACAGACAAGCAAAAGCTAAGAAAATTCAGCACCACCAAACCAGCTCTACAACAAATGCTAAAGGAACTTCTCTAAGTGGGAAACACAAGAGAAGAAAAGGACCTATAAAAACAACCCAAAACAATTAAGAAAATGGTCATAGGAACATACATATTGATAATTACCTTAAACATGAATGGATTAAATGCTCCAACCAAAAGACACAGGCTTGCTGAATGGATACAAAAACAATACCCATATATATGCTGTCTACAAGAGATCCACTTCAGACCTAGGGACACATACACACTGAAAGTGAGGGGATGGAAAAACATATTCCATGCAAATGGAAATCAAAGGAAAGCTGGAGTAGCTATACTCGTATCAGATAAAATAGACTTTAAAATAAAGAATGTTACAAGAGACAAGGAAGGACACTACATAATGATCAGGGGATCAATCCAAGAAGACAATATAACAATTATAAATATATATGCACACAACATAGGGGCACCTCAATACATAAGGCAACTGCTAACAGCTATAAAAGAGGAAATCGACAGTAACACAACAATAGTGGGAGACTTTAACACCTCACTTACACCAATGGACAGATCATCCAAAATGAAAATAAATAAGGAAACGGAGCTTTAAATGACACAATAGACCAGATAGATTTAATTGATATTTATAGGACATTCCATCAGAAAACAGCATATTACACTTTCTTCTCAAGTGCACATGGAATATTCTCCAGGATAGATCACATCTTGGGTCACAAATCAAGCCTCAGTAAATTTAAGAAAATTGAAATCATATCAAGCATCTTTTCTGACCATAACGCTATGAGATTAGAAATGAATTACAGGGAAAAAAACGCAAAAAACACAAACACATGGAGGCTAAACAATATGTTACTAAATAACCAAGAGATCACCGAAGAAATCAAAGAGGAAATCAAAAAATACCTAGAGACAAATGACAATGAAAACACAACAATCTAAAATCCATGGGATGCAGCAAAAGCAGTTCTAACAGGGAAGTTTATAGCTGTACAAGCCTACATCAAGAAACAAGAAAAATCTCAAATAAACAATCTAACCATGCACCTAAAGGAACTAGAGAAAGAAGAGCAAACAAAACCCAAAGTTAGCAGAAGGAAAGAAATCATAAAGATCAGAGCACAAATAAATGAAATAGAAACAAAGAAAATAGCAAAGATCAATAAAACTAAAAGCTGGTTTTTTGAGAAGATAAACAAAATTGATAAACCATTAGCCAGACTCATCAAGAAAAAGAGGGAGAGGACTCAAATCAATAAAATTAGAAATGAAAAAGGAAAAGTTACAACAGACACTGCAGAAATACAAAGCATTGTAAAAGACTACTACAAGCAACTTTATGCTAATAAAATGGACAACCTGGAAGAAATGGACAAATTCTTAGAAAGGTATAACCTTCCAAGACTGAACCAGGAAGAAATAGAAAATATGAACAGACCAATCACAAGTAATGAAATTGAAACTGTGATTAAAAATCTTCCAACAAACAAAAGTCCAGGACCAGATGGCTTCACAGTTGAATTCTATCAAACGTTTAGAGAAGAGCTAACACCCATCCTTCTCAAACTCTTCCAAAAAATTGCAGAGGAAGGAACACACCCAATCTCATTCTATGAGGCCACCATCACCCTGATACCAAAACCAGACAAAGATGCTACAAAAAAAGAAAATTACAGACCAATATCACTGATGAATATAGATGCAAAAATCCTCAACAAAATACTAGCAAACAGAATCCAACAACACATTAAAAAGATCATAACCCATGATTAAGTGGGATTTATCCCAGGGATGCAAAGATTCAATATATGCAAAACAATCAACCTGATACACCATATTAACAAATTGAAGAATAAAACCAATATGATCATCTCAATAGATGTGGAAAAAGCTTTTGACAAAATTCAACACCCATTTATGATAAAAACGCTCCAGAAAGTAGGCATAGAGGAAACCTACCTCAACATAATAAAGGCCATATATGACAAACCCACAGCAAACATCATTCTCAACGGTGAAAAACTGAAAGCATTTCCACTAAGATCAGGAAAAAGACAAGGATGTCCAGTCTCACCACTATTACTCAACATAGTTTTGGAAGTCCTAGCCACGGCAATCAGAGAAGAAAAATAAATAAAAGGAATAAAAAATTGAAAAAGAGGAAGTAAAACTGTCACTGTTTGCAGATGATACTATACATAGAGGATCCTCAGGATGCCACCAGAAAACTACTAGAGCTAATCAGTGAATTTGGTAAAGTTGCAGAATACAAAATTAATGCACAGAAATCTCCGGCATTCCTATACACTAATGATGAAAAATCTGAAAGAGAAATTAAGGAAACACTCCCATTTACCATTGCAACAAAAATACCTAGGAATAAACCTACCTAGGGAGACAAAAAACCTGTATGCAGAAAACTATAAGACACTGATGAAAGAAATTAAAGGTGATACCAACAGATGGAGAGATATACCATGTTCTTGGATTGGAAGAATCAACATTGTGAAAATGACTATACTACCCAAAGCAATATAAAGATTCAATGCAATCCCTATCAAATTACCAATGGCATTTTTTAGAGAACTAGAACAAAAAATCTTAAAATTTGTATGGAGACACAAAAGACCCCAAAGAGCCAAAGCAGTCTTCAGGGGGAACAAAAGGAGCAGGAGGAATCAGACTCCCTGACTTCAGACTATATTACAAAGCTACAGTAATCAAGACAATATGGTAGTGGCACAAAACCAGAAACATAGATAAATGGGACAAGGTAGAAAGCCCAAGATAAACCCACGCACCTATGGTCAACTTATCTGTGACAAAGGAGGCAAGGATATACAGTGGAGAAAAGACAGTCTCTTCAATAAATGGTACTGGAATAATTGGACAGCTCATGTAAAAGAATGAAATTAGAACACTCCTAACACCATACACAATAATAAACTCAAAATGGATTTGAGACCTAAATGTATGACTGGACACTATAAAACTCTTAGAGGAAAACATAGGAAGAACACTCTTTGACATAAATCACAGCAAGATCTTTTTTTGATCCACCTCCTAGAGTAATGGAAATAAAAACAAAAACAAACAAATGGGAGCCAAAGAAACTTAAAAGCTTTTGCACAGCAAAGGAAACCATAAACAAGAGGAAAAGACAACCCTCAGAATGGGAGAAAATATTTGCAAATGAATCAACAGACAAAGGATTACTCTCCAAAATATATAAACAGCTCATGCAGCTCAATATTAAGGAAACAAACAACCCAATCCAAAAATGGGCAGAAGACCTAAACAGACATTTCTCTTAAAGAAGACATACAAATGGCCAAGAAGCACATGAAAAGCTGCTCAACATCACTAATTATTAGAGAAATGCAAATCAAAACTACAATGAGGTATCACCTCACACCAGTTAGAATGGGCATCATCAGAAAATCTACAAACAACAAATGCTGGAGTGGGTGTGGAGAAAAGGGAACCCTCTTGTACTGTTGGTGGGAATGTAAATTGATACAGCCACTATGGAGAACAGTATGGAGGTTCCTTAAAAAACTAAAACTAGAATTACCATATGACCCAGCAATCCCACTACTGGGCATATACCCAGAGAAAGCCATAATTCAAAAAGACACATGCACTCCAATGTTCATTGCAGCACTATTTACAATAGCCAGGTCATGGAAGTAACCTAAATGCCCATCGACAGACGAATGGCTAAAGATAGTGTGGTACATATATACAATGGAATATTACTCAGCCATAAAAAGGAACGAAATTGAGTCATTTGTTGAGATGTGGATGGATCTAGAGACTGTCATACAGAGTGAAGTCAGAAAGAGAAAACAAATATCATATATTAACGCATGTATTTGGAAGCTAGAAAAACGGTACAGATGAACCGGTTTGCAGGGCAGAAGTTGAGACACAGATGTAGAGAGCAAACCTATGGACACCAAGGGAGGAAAGCCACGGGGGGTTGGGGATAGTGGTGTGATGAATTGGGCGACTGGGATTGATACGTATACACTAATGTGTATAAAACTGATGAGTAATGAGAACCTGTTGTATAAAAAAATAAATAAAATTAAAAAATTTAAAAAAAAAGAGAAATAGTACTTAAAGCCATTTGACTGGACTCAGTCATTAAGGGACCAAAGAAGGGGAGCATCTGAAACTGGCATTGTTAATCAGAAGAGGAAGAGCCAGGAAGGGCGGCTACAGAGCAGTAACTGGTAGAATGATAAGAAAACCAAGAGATTGTGAGATCATTGAATCCAAGAAAAGAAATAAGTGTTAGATGTGTATTCAAGGTTGCTGAAACATCAAGTAACAAAAGCCAGTGTACATGACCATCAGGTTTAGCAACATGGAAATCACTGACAACTGAGCTTGGATGGGGTTGTCAAGAGCAAAGCCTCATTTATCAGAGTGGATAAAGGTGAGAAAGTGACTGGAGGATGTTAAGCTCAGGATGTTTTTCTATGATGGCAATATCTGAGGGGAAAGAAGAGGTTAAATACATTAAGCTACTTCTTCAAATTTGTACTCCCAGTAACAAAACCAACACCAACAAATATTAAGTTGCTATGGGAAATTGGCTTGGCATTTCTTACAGGGGACATATGCACAGCAGTTTGTTTTGGGAGGAGGGTGGAACTATAAGTTAACCACCCACCCTAGAGTAAAATGTGTGCTCACCTTACAAAATGCTATGGAATCCCTGAGGGTGAGGGACAAAGCTTTATCCTCCATTCCGTCCTAACCAAAAGTCCTAGCTCAACCCTCAGAAAACAATCCATGTTTTTCTCCACAAAACCCTACTAGGACACTCCATATCTGAAGCAGTCTACCTTAAAGACTTGTTTCTTTTTGCGGGAGCTCATCAATATCTGCACAGCCTTGCCGGCAGCTAGGAGGCCTGTCCATTAATGAAATGTTAATGACTGAATTAGACCTGTAATAACTGAAGTAGGAGGCACTGCTGTGAGTCCATTAGCATCCTCAGACCCTGCTGAGGAATAAGTAAACACTGCACACAATGAGAAAACTTTCGGGCACAAGAGTTGGAAGTGTTACACAGGTGTTTTCACATGGAAAATGACATTTCCCTGAAACAGGATTAGTTTATTTAGGAAAGCTAATCCCAGTCACTACATTTCTTCAGACAAAAATAAAGACTGAAAGATGGATGATGTACTTATTCAAAAGTGTTTTGATTTTTTAAATTCCAATATTGCACAATTGTTTTTGCAAAACTTTTTAGGATAACTTCCATATGTCAGGTGCCAATTATTCCCAATAACTATGGCTCTTCTTTTCCTCTCACCTGGTTCTTATAATGATTTGTTTTTAGTTTTCTTATACCCTCTTCTTTTCAACTTATTTATTGCTTTTATGCTTCAAGTAAACCCTACAATCTTTGCAATACCATCTATCCTTTTTTAAAAAGGGGAAAAACATAGGGAGATTTAGGACACTATTTTAACCTTGATTAATGTAAGTTGATTGTAGAATTCACTACTGAGGTGTAAATATAAATCATATGACATATAAAGTGAAAGCTGTTATGTATTAGCATCTAGCTCAATTCAATAATATATTGTTCTTGTAATAAGCTTGAAGATTTACCATTTTTATTTAAACATATATTGTAATTCAATAATACTTGAATTGTATCAACTTGATCGGAGGTAAAAATAATTGCTATCTCAAATTATTACAAAAGACAGAATAGCTAAGGCTAATTCTATTAGATTTATTTACTATGTCTACTGTGGGTCTTATTATTTTCCATATTCATATCTGGATCTCTAACCACAGTTAAAAATAATGTATATGTGGTTTGAGGACTAGACCTTAGGGTTTGCTAGACATGTGCTTTAGAAATACACATGCTACAAAAAAAAAAAGCTACAAAAAAGCATCGTATTATTGTTTTTGTTACATAAAATATTATATATCAAATAAAGTAGTTCAATAATATGTATTGCATTTTATGTTTAACCTCAAACATCCTTCCAGGTCCTTAGTTCTAGATTTACTGATAACTAGTTGTGTGGCACTAGGCAAGGCCTTTAACCTTTCAGGGACTTTTTTTAATCTTTAAAAAGAAAGTTTATAAAGGATAAAAACTATAGATATTTAAATTTTACATTTATATAAACTTAAAATTTATATAATTATGGTTTTTGATATATTAAACATTCAAAGGTGGAAATAGGAGATAGAAAGAATTTAAAAGGTGCATTACAAATCCATCAGCTAACTCTGTCCCACAAAAAAAGGAGAAGTCTTATCAGGGGAACCCAAATTCACAGGAAAAAAAGAGTCTACATGAGTACAAAATAAATATTTAAACAGAATTCACAAACACAACAAATCATAAAACGTATTTGTTTGAACAAACTGTGCTGTCGTATAGCCCTTAAGAGGTTGGATTAAAAGGGACAAATCAAAATACCAGCATGTTTCTTTTTTAAAACCTAAATGTTGGTTTATTATGCAAATCATTTGCTCCTTGATTTACACAACTGGAGTGTTGTGGTTAACTTTGGACCTTAAAATACAGACACATGGCACTTCCACACACACACACACACACACACACACACACACACACACACACCATCTTGGTTCTTGAGATCTTTGTCAGCTTTCTTATTTCATTTCAGCTTGCTATCTCAATTCAAGGGAAGAAGTTCTGCACAGTATTTGCAAATAGCAAGCAT
Source organism: Hyperoodon ampullatus (assembly GCF_949752795.1). Taxonomy (NCBI): domain Eukaryota; kingdom Metazoa; phylum Chordata; class Mammalia; order Artiodactyla; family Ziphiidae; genus Hyperoodon; species Hyperoodon ampullatus. The sequence goes on along the minus strand of NC_136921.1, from coordinate 63,342,995 downwards.
GACACTTGACTTGAAATTCAGACCATGCAAACTGGCCTATAAAGATGAGATCAGTGACACATAGTAACACCTGACAAGAATTATCATTTTGATTACAGCTAATGGAACGCTTTTCTTCATTCAGAACTCCCAGAGTCTGTAAACATGGCCTTACAATTTTAAATGGGTAAGAAAGAGAAATCCATCAAGCCCAAAATGGTACAGTGATAACTATGAATATGTAATTTATGGATAATCAACTGAAGGTATTTTCCGGAAGAGCCAAAGTTCAAGTACAGTACATACTGGTAGTATAAACACCATATGAGCTACTACGAAATAATAGGCTCATAAAATCATTCACAATAATAGTAGTGAGTTTAAAGGCAATTTGAAGCAGCAGGCTATGAGCTTTGAACTGAATCTCAGCATTTAAGATTGGATTTCTGTTTTTTCCTGGACAACTACTGATTCCAGAATCAAATATCAAATGGCTTTTGTAATGTGAAATGTATCCCCCAATGTTCTGTGTTTTCTTTTTTGTCTTTAGTTAAGTATTAATTATTTTATGGAATAATGAACAGACTATCTATAAGACTTCATCAGTACAAAATTTCAAGGAAAATCTAAACATATCTATTATTTTTCAGTAACAGTAAACTCCTATTAGCAATTTATGTGTAATCATCCCCTATGTCAAAGAACAGGATTGAGGTTATAAAGAAGTATAGAAAAAGCCACATGTTCTCAAAGTTCCTAGAGTTCTAAAATGTTTACCATGTAATAGAATACACAAATATCCCATTATTTTGGAATTATAATACATGGCTTATCCCACTATTAAAAATAGCATGAAATTTTCCAAAGTAAGATTGATCAGGATTTAATTAACTTTGCACCCAAAGGATTGGTGAAGCCCTATCATATTAGATAACTTAATAGAGATCCCAGGGTCCATGAAGCACAGATGATATTCCACCTTATTTGGAAGAGTACCGGTCCTTCTTCAGACTGATGTGTGAATATCCATTGGCCCTTGTTCTAAAAAAATTATAACGTAGAAGGTAAAAATCTTAATTGTAATCTGGAATCACCAGCACTGACACTCTCTCATTGTTTCTCCTGTATTAATAACACTTGGAGAACATCTCTCTAATACACTAAATTGTAGAGAGAGAACAAGGCCCTTTAACTAATCAAATAGCTTTGTATTAATTCATTTATTTGTACATCCTTTTATAAAATTATATTAAGCACATATTGTGTATGAAACAGTTTATTTTTATGTGCTGGTGGTCCACTGCTCTCAAAAATTTTCAAGTTCAATAGGAGGTATCTATTCTTTCATTCATTCATTTGGTGTTTTTGGCATATTTCCTGAACCCCGATATTCCAAGCACTGCTGTAAATACCAGAGACACAGACGTGAAGAAAACTGCCAGAGTCTCTACTTTCATGAGGCTCATGGGCTCATCATGCGGAAAGTAAAAATTGTTGTTTAATTAATGCTATAAGAGATAAAAGGAAATAAATATGAAGGTTAAAAATTACACAGTGTCTGACTTCACAAAGTGTGGAGAGGTGCTGGAGGAGACAGGAGGGTCAAGAACTTGTAACCAAAAGGAAACTGTGATCATATTGGTTTGGTGGTAAATATAATACCTTTGTAATGTAGGAACCATCACATATGCTTTCTCGGCTATTTAACAATGGAATGCATCCTATACCTGTGTTTTTACTGTGAATTATTACTAGGTGTAGTAAGATGACTTGAGACACATAAACTTCAAAATGCCTTCAGATCACTTGACTAGGAAAAAAGAAAGGCTTGATAGAAAAAAGGGGTCAAGAACGCTGGTTAGAGGGTAAGAACCTGTGAAACTAGTAACAGTATTGGACTTTAACCTGGACTTTAACAATGACCATACCTGTCATTGCCCAGGATGATAACATTTTCTCTTTTTCTGCCTTTTTTTTTTCGGCACGCGGGCCTCTCACTGTTGTGGCCTCTCCCGTTGCGGAGCACAGGCTCCGGACGCGCAGGCTCAGTGGCCATGGCTCATGGGCCTAGCCGCTCCACGGCATGTGGGATCTTCCCAGACCTGGGCACGAACCCGTGTCCCCTGCATCGGCATGCGGACTCTCAACCACTGCGCCACCAGGGAAGCCCCTGCCTTTTTTTTTTTTTTTCCAGAGGAATTCCTCCCTTGATCAGAGGGGCAGAGATTAATCTGTCTCTGGTTAAGATATATATTGCAGAGGTTCATATTCACTAGTCTGTCCTGCCTACGTTGACAAGTACTTTCCAGTTGCTTTATGGGTTCTCAGAATCACATTTAGCTTCCAATTAGATTTTATATTGTAAATGCTTTCCATTTCCCATTGATTTCTTGAGCTTTCTGGTCTATCCTTTGCGAAGAAAAGAGGAAAGTTTACATGTGTTCCTCTAGGTTAATTCTACTCAGCGGAACTTGTCAGTGGTGACTAGAACTGTGTTTTTAAGCAGAACTCCAAGCGTTCAGGCTTGGCAATTAATCAGTTGCTTACTAAAAATGTAACTACCAAATTATCAGATATTCTGGTTATATTCCAGCAAATCTGAAGAGGAGTTCTGGGGTGAAATAGACATAGATGACTTCTACACCTCACTATGAGTTACCGTCTACCCAGAATTATTATTTGTGTATTTTCCTCCTTGCAAATTTGAGTTCAAAGGAGGCTAATGACTGTTGCTTTCTCCCTTATCTGTTACTATTCACACGTTCAAGATGAAATTTGAATGTCAACCCAACTGACTCTATCTAGTAAAAGGGAAGTGGAGGAGTTAGTGCTATCCTGAGCATAGAGAAGCAACAGAGTAAGGTTTTTAACAACAAAAGCAAGGCAAGGTTCTCTCCTTCAGGTCGTTTTCCAACAAAATGGGTGGGCACAGCCCAACCCTCTCCATGAAGAGCAAGGCAGAGAAGGACCAAGAGGAGATTTTGCACTATGGACTGGATGGCTCCACATTGGATGCAACCAGCAATCCTAATGTCAGAAGCTCAATGATGCTTTGTTTAATCCTATAGCTTTGGGCCAAGGGGACACATTCTGGAAGAGAAAGAAAGAGAAGGTAACAGGAAAAATTATGTTCTTTGCAAACAGCCCTGTTTTCTCCAGTAGATCTCTATAAATACACTAATTCATCATAAGCTCTGAGGCAAGGCAAGGAAAATAGTTGTTAAGTTCTTATTTGGTACTGTGTTCTTTATATATAATTTCATTTTATCTTCATAGATCACTGCAAATTAATGTCTATTTTGACATAAAGAAACTGAGGCTTAGGAAGTTAGTCAGCTGAGAGTTGCGCTGCATGTCTCTAAAGACCAAGTCCCACTCACTAGGCTTTATACAATATGGGTTCCTGCCATGGCTCTGAGTATTCTGACTGAATGGGTCTGAGGTGGGACCCAGGGTTCTGCAGTTTACTGTTTTCCAGGTGATTCCTCTAACCAATCAGTTTTGTCAATCATAGCAACAGGCTGCGCTGTCTCTCAGAGTAAATATCTCAGTGTATTGAGAAAAAAAAAAAAAAAAACAGTTGTAAACACAATGCATCAAGGACACCGTGCAGTAAGTAAAAGAAGTTATTTTTCTGAGTCATCAGAAATATGTCTTCAGGGCAAGACAATGCATGAATATGCAATTGCAAAGAAATGATATAGATAAGAGTCTCCTGTGACAGTGACCCAGAGCTATACAGGGATGTACCTTAGAGGGTCAGAGCAAATAAAACAGACATTGTAAATTTCAAATGGAAAATGATTCTTTGGCTAAGGGAGGAAAGAGAGAAAGAAAGTGAGGTGCTGATTGGTAGTGAAGGACATTAAGTCCCTTCCCCTCCATTCCAGTGTCAGTGACTTCCTAAAAGGTAGAAAGGAAGACGATCACTCTGATACCAAACCAAAGGAATGGAGCTGATGCCTCTGTGAAAGAGAGACATCAATCAGCCTGCGGAGTTTCTTCATATTCAGCGGAGTTCCTGAGAGTGCTGGAAGGCTGAACAATGAAGCAAAGAGCTCCAAGGTCTTACACGCCCATCAAGAAAATAAATAAAGCTTAAGGGACTGCAAGGGATGTGAATGGATTATGCATATTAACCCTGGAAGTTTTAGTGTTTCTATGCAATCATTATACTTCAAGGATGGTTACATGATATTTTCTTTCATTTTAATTTTGTTAGACATCAGTGGAGAGGGTATTCTTCAGCTATGTCTGGGAGGATGCAGGAAGAGGAAGTATCTCAGCCCTCTCTTTACAGATCCCACTCATCTTTTTAAACAAATCTCCATCACATCCTTTCGAGGCCAACACTACAGCCAGCAGAGCCAGATCACAGAGGCTTCCATTACTTCAGGTCAGCTGGGCAGGGGCATACAGGGACTGATGACAACACCAAAGTCACAGCCATGAAAATGTCTATGAATCAGTTCCCAAGCTTGCCTGAAATTACAATGCCCAAGCAGCAGTTCAGACTAATTAATTCATAATCTCTGACTGTAAAGTCCAGGCATCAGTATTTTCAAAAGTTTCCAAATTGATCCCAATAACTGGCTAGTGTTGAAAACCACTACTCTGAGACTTTGCCTGTTTCTCTCAGAGGTTAAAGATTTTGCAAACATCCTGTAAAGGAGAAAATGGAACTTAGTGAAAATGACACCTGTAAATATAGTTACTAGTTACATATTTGTTTTGAAAAACAGAATGTATTCAGGCATAGCATTCTTTTACTTCTAAATCAATTCTTATTTCATATGTCCCAATTTAAATGTTAAAAAAATCTTTCATATTATGCAGGAAGAAATGCATTAAGATTAGAGAACTTAAATGACCATACACACTCATGACCAGGTCATCACTGATGAGGTGGCAATTACACAACTAGTGCCTAAACAGAAAACCTCTCCTATTTAAGTGATTTTTTTTTTACAACTTTATTGGAGTATAATTGCTTCACAATGGTGTATTAGTTTCTGCTTTATAACAAACTGAATCAGTTATACATATACATATGTTCCCATATCTCTTCCCTCTTGCATCTCCCTCCCTCCCACCCTCCCTATCCCACCCCTCTAGGTGGTCACAAAGCACCGAGCTGATCTCCCTGTGCTATACGTCTGCTTCCCACTAGCTATCTGTTTTACGTTTGGTAGTGTATATATGTCCATGCCTCTCTCTCGCTTTGTCACAGCTTACCCTTCCCCCTCCCCATATGCTCAAGTCCATTCTCAAGTAGGTCTGTGTCTTTATTCCTGTTTTAACCCTAGGTTCTTCGTGACATTTTTTTTCTTAAATTCCACATATATATGTTAGCATACAGTATTTGTCTTTCTCTTTCTGACTTCCTTCACTCTGTATGACAGACTCTAGGTCTATCCACCTCATTACAAATAGCTCAATTTCGCTGCTTTTTATGGCTGAGTAATATTCCACTGTATATATGTGCCACATCTTTTTTATCCATTCGTCGGATGATGGACACTTAGGTTGTTTCCATCTCTGGGCTACTGTAAAGACAGCTGCAATGAACATTTTGGTACATGACTCTTTTTGAATTATGGTTTTCTCAGGGTATATGCCCAGGAGTGGGATTGCTGGGTCATATGGTAGTACTATTTGTAGTTTTTTAAAGAACCTCCATACTCTTCTCCATAGTGGCTATACCGATTCACATTCCCACCAACAGTGCAAGAGTGTTCCCTTTTCTCCACACCCTCTCCAGCATTTATTGTTTGTAGATTTTTTGATGATGGCCATTCTGACTGGTGTGAGATGATATCTCATTGTAGTTTTGATTTGCATTTCTCTAATGATTAATGATGTTGAGCATTCCTTCATGTGTTTGTTGGCAGTGTGTATATCTTCTTTGGAGAAACGTCTATTTAGATCTTCTGCCCATTTTTGGATTGGGTTGTTTTTTTGCTATTGAGCTGCATGAGCTGCTTATAAATTTTGGAGATTAGTCCTTTGTCAGTCACTTCATTTGCAAATATTTTCTCCCATTCTGAGGGTTGTCTTTTGGTCTTGTTTATGGTTTCCTTTGCTGTGCAAAAGCTTTGAAGTTTCATTAGGTCCCATTTGTTTATTTTTTGCTTTTATTTCCATTTCTCTAGGAGGTGGGTCAAAAAGGATCTTGCTGTGATTTATGTCATAGAGTGTTCTGCCTATGTTTTCCTCTAAGAGTTTGATAGTTTCTGGACTTATATTTAGGTCTTTAATCCATTTTGAGCTTACTTTTGTGTATGGTGTTAGGGAGTGATCTAATCTCATACTTTTACATGTACCTGTCCAGTTTTCCCAGCACCACCTATTGAAGAGGCTGTCCTTTCTCCACTGTACATTCCTGCCTCCTTTATCAAAGATAAGGTGACCATATGTGCGTGGGTTTATCTCTGGGCTTTCTATCCTGTTCCATTGATCTGTATTTCTGTTTTTGTGCCAGTACCACACTGTCTTGATTACTGTAGCTTTGTAGTATAGTCTGAAGTCAGGGAGCCTGATTCATCCAGCTCTGTTTTTCGTTCTCAAGATTGCTTTGGCTATTCGGGGTCTTTTCTGTTTCCATAAAAACTGTGAAATTTTTTGTTCTAGTTCTGTGAAAAGTACCAATGGTAGTTTGATAGGGATTGCATTGAATCTGTAGATTGCTTTGGGTAGTAGAGTCATTTTCACAATATTGATTCTTCCAATCCAGGAACACGGTATATCTCTCCATCTATTTGTATCATCTTTAATTTCTTTCATCATTGACTTATAATTTTCTGTATACAGGTCTTTTGTCTCCTTAGGTAGGTTTATTCCTAAATATTTTATTCTTTTTGTTGCAATGATAAATGGGAGTGTTTTCTTGATTTCACTCTCAGATTTTTCATCATTAGTGTACAGGAATGCCAGAGATTTCTGTGCATTAATTTTGTATCCTGCTACTTTACCAAATTCATTAATTAGCTCTAGTAGTTTTCTGGTAGCATCTCTAGGATTCTCTATGTATAGTATCATGCCATCTGCAAACAGTGACTAGCTATACTTCTTCTTTTCTGATTTGGATTCCTTTTATTTCCTTTTCTTCTCTGATGGCTGTGGCTAAAACTTCCAAAACTAGGTTGAATAAGAGTGGTGAGAGTGGGCAACCTTGTCTTGTTCCTGATCTTAGTGGAAATGGTTTCAGTTTTTCACCATTGAGGACGATATTGGCTGTGGGTTTGTCATATATGGCCTTTATTATGTTGAGGAAAGTTCCCTCTGTGCCTACTTTCTGCAGGGTTTTTATCATAAATGGGTGTTGAATTTTGTCGAAAGCTTTCTCTGCATCTATTGAGATGATCATATGGTTTTTCTCCTTCAATTTGTTAATATGGTGTATCACGTTGATTGATTTGCGTATATTGATGAATCCTTGCATTCCTGGAATAAACCCCAGTTGATCATGGTGTATGATCCTTCTAAAGTACTGTTGGATTCTGTTTGCTAGTATTTTGTTGAGGACTTTTGCATCTATGTTCATCAGTGATATTGGCCTGTAGTTTTCTTTCTTTGTGACATCCTTGTCTGGTTTTGGTATCAAGGTGATGGTGGCCTCGTAGAGTGAGTTTGGGAGTGTTCCTCCCTCTGCTATATTTTGGAAGAGTTTGAGAAGGATAGGTGTTAACTCTTCTCTAAATGTTTGATAGAATTCGCCTGTGAAGCCATCCGGTCCTGAGCTTTTGTTTGTTGGAAGATTTTTCATCACAGTTTCAATTTCAGTGCTTGTGACTGGTCTTTTCATATTTTCTATTTCTTCCTGATTCCGTCTTGGCAGGTTGTGCATTTCTAAGAATTTGTCCATTTCTTCCAGGTTGTCCATTTTATTGGCATAGAGTTGCTTGTAGTAATCTCTCATGATCTTTTGTATTTCTGCAGTGTCAGTTGTTACTTCTCCTTTTTCATTTCTAATTCTATTGATTTCAGTCTTCTCCCTTTTTTTCTTGATCACTCTGGCTAATGGTTTATCAATTTTGTTTAGCTTCTCAAAGAACCAGCTTTTAGTTTTATTGATCTTTGCTATCGTTTCCTTCATTTCTTTTTCATTTATTTCTGATCTGATTTTTATGATTTCTTTCCTTCTGCTAACTTTGGGGGTTTTTTGTTCTTCTTTCTCTAATTGCTTTAGGTGCAAGGTCAGGTTGTTTACTCGAGATGTTTCCTGTTTCTTAAGTTGGGATTGTATTGCTATAAACTTCCCTCTTAGAATGCTTTTGCTGCATCCCATGGGTTTTGGGTCATCGTGTCTCCATTGTCATTTGTTTCTAAGCATTTTTAAATTTCCTCTTTGATTTCTTCAGTGATCACTTCATTATTAAGTAGTGTATTGTTTAGCCTCCATGTGTTTGTATTTTTTACAGATCTTTTCCTGTAATTGATATCTAGTCTCATAGTGTTGTGGTCGGAAAAGATACTTGATACAATTTCAATTTTCTGAAATTTACCAAGGCTTGATTTGTGACCCAAGATGTGATCTATCCTGGAGAATGTTCCATGAGCACTTGAGAAAAATGTGTATTCTGTTGTTTTTGGATGGTATGTCCTATAAATATCAATTAAGTCCATCTTGTTTAATGTATCATTTAAAGCTTGTGTTTCCTTATTTATTTTCATTTTGGATGATCTGTCCATTGCTGAAAGTGGAGTGTTGAAGTCCCCTACTATGAATGTGTTACTGTTGATTTCCCCTTTTATGGCTGTTAGTATTTGCCTTATGTATTGAGGTGCTCCTATGTTGGGTTCATAAATATGTACAATTGTTATATCTTCTTCTTGGATCGATCCCTTGATCATTATGCAGTGTCCTTCCTTGTCTCTTCTAATAGTCTTTATTTTAAAGTCTATTTTGTCTGATATGAGAATTGCTACTCCAGCTTTCTTTTCATTTCCATTTGCATGGAATATCTTTTTCCATCCCCTTACTTTCAGTCTGTATGTGTCTCTAGGTCTGAAGTGGGTCTCTTGTAGACAGCATATATATGGGTCTCATTTTTGTATCCATTCAGCCAATCTGTGTCTTTTGGTGGGAGCACTTAGTCCATTTACATTTAAGGTAATTATCGATATGTATGTTCCTATTCCCATTTTCTTAATTGTTTTGGGTTCATTGTTGTAGGTCTTTTCCTTCTGTTGTGTTTCTTGCCTAGAGAAGTTCCTTTAGCATTTGTTGTATAGCTGGTTTGGTGGTGCTGAACTCTCTCAGCTTTTGCTTGTCTGTAAACGTTTTAATTTCTCCATCAAATCTGAATGAGATCCTTGCTGGGTAGAGTACTCTTGGTTGCAGGTTTTTCTCCTTCATCACTTTAAATATGTCCTGCCAGTCCCCTCTGTCTTGTAGAGTTTCTGCTGAAAGATCAGCTGTTATCCTGATGGCGATTCCCTTGTGTGTTATTTGTTGTTTTTCCCTTGCTGCTTTTAATATGTTTTCTTTGTGTTTAATTTTTGACAGTTTGATTAATATGTGTCTTGGCGTATTTCTCCTTGGATTTATTCTGTATCGGACTCTCTGTGCCTCCTGGACTTGACTAACTATTTCCTTTCCCATATTAGGGAAGTTTTCAACTATAATCTCTTCAAATATTTTCTCAGTCCCTTTCTTTTTCTCTTCTTCTTCTGCAACCCCTATAATTCAAATGTTGGTGCGTTTAATGTTGTCCCAGTGGTCTCTGAGACTGTCCTCAGTTCTTTTCATTCTTTTTTCTTTATTCTGCTCTGCAGCAGTTATTTCCACTATTTTATCTTCCACGTCACTTATCCATTCTTCTGCCTTATTCTGCTATTGATCCCATCTAGAGTATTTTTTTTTTTTTTTTTTTTTTTGTGGTATGTGGGCCTCTCACTGTTGTGGCCTCTCCCGCCGCAGAGCACAGGCTCCGGACGCGCAGGCCCAGCGGCCACGGCCCACGGGCCCAGCCGCTCCGTGGCATGCGGGATCCTCCCAGACCGGGGCATGAACCCGTGTCCCCTGCATCGGCAGGCGGACTCTCAACCACTGCGCCACCAGGGAAGCCCTAGAGTATTTTTAATTTCATTTATTGTGTTGCTCATCGTTGCTTGATTCATCTTTAGTTCTTCTAGGTCCTTGTTAACTGTTTATTGCATTTTGTCTATTCTATTTCCAAGATTTTGGATCATCTTTACTATCATTATTCTGAATTCTTTTTCAGGTAGACTGCCTATTTCCTCTTCATTTGTTAGGTCTGGTGGGTTTTCATCTTGCTCCTTCACCTGCTGTGTGTTTTTCTGTCTTCTCATTTTGCTTATCTTACTGTGTTTGGGGTCTCCTTTTTGCAGGCTGCAGGTTCGTAGTTCCCGTTGTTTTTGGTGTCTTTCCCCAGTAGCTAAGGTTGGTTCAGTGGGTTGTGTAGGCTTCCTGGTGGAGGGGACTAGTGCCTGTGTTCTGGTGGATGAGGCTGGATCTTGTCTTTCTGGTGGACAGGTCCATGCCTGGTGGTGTGTTTTGGGGTGTCTGTGGCCTTATTATGATTTTAGGCAGCCTCTCTGCTCATGGGTGGGGTTGTGTTCCCGTCTTGCTGGTTGTTTGGCATAGGGTGTCCAGCACTGTAGCTTACTGGTCGTTGAGTGAAGCTGGGTGCTGGTGTTGAGATGGAGATCTCTGGGAGATTTTCACCGTTTGATATTACGTGCAGCTGGGAGGTCTCTTGTGGACCAGTGTCCTGAAGTTGGCTCTCCCACCTCAGAGGCACAGCACTGACTCCTGGCTGCAGCACCAAGAGCCTTTCATCTACAGGGCTCCTCAATTTGGGATGATTCGTTGTCTATTCCACAGATGCAGGGTACATCAAGTTGATTGTGGCGCTTTAATCCGCTGCTTGAGACTGCTAGGAGAGATTTCCCTTTCTCTTCTTTATTCTCACAGCTCCTAGGTCTCAGCCCTGGATTTGGCCCCACCTCTGCGGGCAGATCGCCGGAGGCGTCCGCTCCTCGCCCAGACAGGACGGGGTCAAAGGAGCAGCTGATTAGGGGACTCCGGCCCACCCATGCCGGAGGGGAGGGAGGGGCATGGAGTGCCGGGAGAGCCTGCAGCGGCAGAGGCCGGCGTGATGCTGCACCAGCCCGAGGCGCGCCGTGCGCTCCCCCGGGAAAGCCTCCCCTGGATCCCGTGACCCCGGCAGTGGCGGTCCGCACAGGCTCCCCGGAAAGGGGGCGCGGACAGTGACCTGCGCTCGCACACACAAGACCTGCGTTCTTGGGGGCGGCAGCAGCAGCCACCAAAGCGTCCCATGCCCGTCTCTGGGGTCCGCGCCTCCAGCCGCTGCCCACGCCCGTCTCCTGAGCTCCCCCAAGCAGCGCTCCCAATCCCCTCTCCTTGCGCACCAGGAAACAAAGAGGGAAGAAAAAGTCTCCTGCCTCCTCGGCAGGTCCAGACCCCCTCCCGGACTCCCTCCCGGCCAGCCACGGCGCACCAACCCCCTCAGGCTGTGTTCACGCCGCCAACCCCAGTCCTCTCCCGCAGCTCCGACCGAAGCCCGAGCCTCAGCTCCCAGCCCCGCCTGCCCCGGCGGCCGAGCAGAAAAGCCTCTCGGGCCGGTAAGTGCCGGTCGGCACCGATCCTCCGTGCAGGCATCTCTCCGGTTTTCCCTCCGCACCCCTGACGCTGCTCTCTCCTCCGCTACTCGGAAGCTTTCCCCCTCCGCCACCCGCAGTCTCCGCCCGCGAAGGGGCTTCCTAGTGTGTGGAAACCTTTCCTCCTTCACGGCTCCCTCCCACTGGTGCAGGTCCCGTCCCTATCCTTTTGTCTCTGTTTATTCTTTTTTTTTTGCCCTACCCAGGTACATGGGGGATTTCTTGCCTTTTGGGGGGTCTGAGGTCTTCTGCCAGCGTTCAGTATGCGTTCTGTAGTTGTTCCACGTGTACATGAATTTCTCGCTCTCGCTCTCGCTCTCGCTCTCGCTCTCGCTCTCGCTCTCGCTCTCGCTCTCGCTCTCGCTCTCGCTCTCGCTCTCGCTCTCGCTCTCGCTCTCGCTCTCGCTCTCGCTCTCGCTCTCGCTCTCGCTCTCGCTCTCGCTCTCGCTCTCGCTCTCGCTCTCGCTCTCGCTCTCGCTCTCGCTCTCGCTCTCTCGGTCCGCTCTATTTAGGTGATTTAGTATTATAAAATTTAAAATAAATTTGAAAAAAGTTTTTAATAGTAATAATCATTAATTCAGTCCTTGATTCTGGATCAACCAAAGCCCCAATTTCATAATGTCACAGGGAGAGAGACTCTTTCCAATGTGATCTTATGTACCTGAATTATTGGAAAACTAAATTGTTCTGTCTCCCTCCATTTCCACTCTTCTTCTGTTTGTTTGTTTGTTTTGTTTAGTGTTTAGGATGGATGACTGTTGTGAGGAGGTCTGGTAAAAGATAACATGGGATCAATAGAAGCAATTCTGTCCCACAGAAAGCCAGATTATTAATACTCTAAGCTCCTTGATGTCCAAATTTCTCAACTCCAAGGTAAGGAAAGTATTAGATCTAGGACTTCGAGGCCCTTCTGCATCATATACTTTGTAGAGAAAAGAAATCCGGATTAGGAACCAAGGGCTAGGATAAGTAAACACAGTGCTGGAGTTAACAAGTTGTGCTATCTTGAGCAAATTGCTTAACCAAACTCTCTGACATTAATTTTTTTCATCTGTCCACTACAGGGCTTGGATGACACTGAAGGGCTTAGTCCCTTCTAACTTGAACTTCTTTGACATAATTTTAGATCTGTGACCTATGGAGATAATTGCATTTGGGGGAGTTTGATGACAATTCATTTCATTTGTTGTAAATCAAAGGTAGGGGGAATAAACAAGTTATGTAGGGTTCCCAGAAGAGACTGGAAAACGTTTCTTTCCTGTAACTGTGCTTTTTATAATTGCAGGTTACACAAATTTCCATATTATTTCAGTTGCAGAAGGTCTGCTCAACATTGATTTAGAGCATTCAGATTACATTAAATATGTATGTTCTATGAAATGACATGGTATATACATATAATTAAAGATTCTGGGGTGTGTTTTTGGACAAAATGTTGTTGCTGCAATAAAAAAAAAAAAAAGGAAAGAAAGAGAAAAAAAGGCTGAATCCCCAAACCAAACAAAACCTCAAACACCAAAAGCTGCATAAATCAAAGCTTAAAATCTGACTGGTAACGGCAGGACCAGATCCATCAGTATAAACTGACGGAGGTGTGGTTTCCAAACCTACTCAATCCACTTGTATACACAAAGCTTGAATTTACTGGGCTTTGCAGGGGTGACCGTTTGCTTCTATGGCTCAAGCTTTGTTTCCTTGAGGGTTTCTCAGTCTGTCTCCCTCTTGAACAAACTGCACGAGATGCGGTTTTTTGGGTTTTTTTTGGTCCAAGCCATTTGCATTCCTCTTAGTCTTTCTCCTTTTAAGGTAAAATGGGTTTTAATTCATGTTAAAGCCAATGAAATTTGGCATATTCTGATTCTAAGGCATGATTTCTTTCCATATAGCTTTTGTAGGATAATGATCTCTATATATTTGAAAATCAGAAGAATCAGGCTAAAAGACTAATTGAAAGGTCATCTAAGCCACATTCCCACCTTCACACACATATACTCTAGAACAGAGAAGTGAGCTTCTCAAAGCTGTCCCCCACTTATTCTGCTGAAAAAAAAAAAAAAGTTTCCTCTGAACAAATCATTTTAACAGGATGCCAATATTTACTTATTCCTAGCACCTAAATGATGGTCAGAGATATTGGACCGTATGGAATGACAGGCCTGGATTAGAGGCAAAGAAGAAACCCACTCTTCCATTGCTGTCACTTTGACCCACGTTACACATATGAGACTTACCCCGATAAGAGATTCACATCTTCTGATCTGCACATTTTCCCAGAGACAAACTGTACACTTTGTGAACATTAAACTGATGTTGTTGGGCTTCCCTGGTGGCGCAGTGGTTGAGAGTCCGCCTGCCGATGCAGGGGACACGGGTTCGTGCCCCGGTCCGGGAAGATCCCACATGCCGCGGAGTGGCTGGGCCCGTGAGCCATGGCCGCTGAGCCTGCGCGTCCGGAGCCTGTGCTCCGCAACGGGAGAGGCCACAACAGTGAGAGGCCCACGTAACACACACACACACACACACACACACACACACACACACACACAAAACTGATGTTGCACATAACTTGGTGGTTCAGAAGTGTCAGCTGCATATACTGTCTTTATACTCTAGGTCACAGTCCTTGGAAGGGCCATTGCTTGCAGCTACTGGATAAATATGACAATTCTTCCTACGCAGTACTTTTTGGTACATATGCTGAAATATTTGATTTTTTACTACGTTTTAGGCTATCTTGGTGAGGATTCTGCTACCTCAGACATATTAGGACCCAGAATCAAAATAATTCTGATTTTTAGCCATGCTTTCATTTTGGGCTACAAGCAGAAAATTAAAGACCTTGAATTCTCTCCTTTCTCATATCCGAATCCAACACTTCTCTAAATATTTACATCTGAAAAAAATTATAAAGTCTCTAAAATAAAATACATGTATGATAAAAGAGTATATAAAAAATTCAAGTCTTTTAGCCTTCCTTTTATCAGACCTCTTATTTATATAATAAGAATATCCATTAACACAGAAAAATTTTCAAACTATTTACTGGTTTTGCAGACACAAGTCAACTGGTTTATCTCTAGGTCTCATTTGAGAAATTTACTTAAATAATCTTTGCTTGTCACGGTGGCTAAGATTTGAAAGAATATATATACATTAGTATATTATTAGCATTATTAGTACAATAGTGTATATATATATATATATATATACAATAGTGTATCTATCTATCTATCTATCTATCTATATATATATATATATATATATATGTTCTCCACAGAGCAGGAAATCCCATGATGTTAGAACATCTGACTTACTCTGAGGCAAAGAACTTTGAACTATTGATGCTCTTTGGTCCGAAGGCAAAGAAGGAGTTTAGCTCTGAGAAGGCACCATTTTTTAAAACGCAAACCATTTTCTCTCTTTGGGATATTGTCTCATATATTTCCATGTCTAAATGTCTCTTATTTTTTCAAAACTCAGTGAAATTGTCAGCTTTTCCATATATCAGTTTGGCTGAAGTTTACAGGCAGAAGCAATCTTCCTAAATACTCTCATAATATTTTATCTGTATTCTCTTAATATTACCTCATGCTTCTGGTTTTATTTTTGTCTGTGTGTTTATTTATAAAGTTCCTTGAAATAATAATCATCATCATCATCATCATCCTTATTCATCTCATCCTGTTTTGCATCTTATACAATGCCTGGCACAATACCGTGAATAGTGTAGATACTTAATGCACATTTTTGAATACATGAAAGAGAGATATAACACTGTTAATCTGTGTTAGGATGTGACAGTATCTCTATTGCACTTCTTAACATTCTGTTTCCAGCCTAAAAGAGAGAAACAGTTTGCTCTTTAGGATTTTGCATCCTGCTCCAACCTCAAGTTCTGAACTTAAACTAAAATCTGGCTCCTTTTGAATCAAGAATTAGTTTGTTTCCTTCTCTGTCTTCTTCAGAGCCCTGAGCTGCTTTGAAAATTCACTGGGATTCTATGAGATGTGCAATGACAGCAGATTCTTCTAACTGACCATCCCAGATATTCCTAGGAATTAAGTCTATAGTCTCCTGAGCTATGTCAGGTAACAGAGGATCATCCACAGGCCAAATGATAAAATTATAACTAAGATTTCCACTTAACAACAGACCCAACAAATGAACAATGCCCGGAATACACATATGGTTACAAATACAAGTGACTGCCTTCGTTCCTCACAGAAGTCTTCTCTGTGATCAATAATCCTAGCAGGGCTCACTGAGTGAATTGCCACCAGGTTCTCAGAAACAAGTTTATTTTATTTTTTGTAATACCTTAGGTTAGAGAAGAACAACATTAGCAGAGGTCCACCTTATCAAAATATAAAGAAAAGTTAGGTATACCATAAAGTCATATTGGCCACTTGAAATTTTGGTCCTAAACTATCATAGTCCTCATTTGAATTTTTGCTGAAACCATCATTGCTTAGAAATTATTAGGATGTATCTAAGATGATAAATAAAGTCTAAGTATGTTAAGGGAAAAGATGAATACATTTGACTCAATTTTTGAAGTCTAACCCATAAGAACAATTGCAATGCAACTATCCTACTGGGTTAAGCTATTTGCTGCATATAATTGATAAAGTCATATAATGTTACATATAAAGTGTTTCTACAACTCAATAAGAATAAAGATTTTAAAACTGACAAAATATCAGTAGGCAATTCACTGAAAGATATTACTAATAGGAAATACACATCTGAAAAGGCAACCCATTTCTGTTCAAATAAAATGACTTTTTAAAAAAGCTTCTTTTCAACTATCAAATGAAAAATATTGTAAAGTTTGAAAATATCTAGAGCTAATGTGGTTGTGATCACCTTTATAGCAACAATAAATCCTAAAATTGAATCTCTACGTGTCCTTTGACTCAGCCTTTCTACTTCTGGGAACTTATTTATAAAAATGTACTCACAATACAAGCATATATATAAAAACGTATTGCAGTATTATGTATAATAGTACAAATTTTTGAAGAACCAAAGTGTCCATCAATGGAAAGGATTAAAGTAATTCATCATATATTCATGTGATGCATGGATATGACATGTGAATATATGAATATCGTAAGTTTGGAGCGAAGTGAGAGTAGCATCAACATATATTCACTACCGAATGTAAAATAGTCAGCTAATGGGAAGCAGCAGCATAGCACAGAGAGATCAGCTCCGTGCTTTGCAATGACCTAGAGGGGTGGGATAGGGAGGATGGGGGGAAGGCTCAAGAGGGAGGGGATATGAGGACATGTGTATGCATATGGCTGATCTGCTTTGTTGCACAACAGAAACTAACACAGTATTGTGACGCAATTATACTCCAATAAAGATCTATTTAAAAAAAAGAACCTAGGTAACTTGAATATGTTTATATGTGAAGAAAGCATGTTGAAGAACAATATAAATAGTATAATTTCATTTTATATAAAAATCAGGAAATTATTAATGTACATATACAAATAAAAATGAAAGGAATATGCATAAACCTTCTTGAAAAGGAATCTTTTTATGAGGTAGAATTATTGAACACATTCACTATCTATTGATAGAATACATTTCTCTGTTGCTGGAATTTTGCACACATTTGTATTATTTGTATTATTATTTGTTTTAGTCTGAAAACAATATATGCATTTGTTCAAAGAATTTACATAACATCTATCTGACAAAGTGCTGTGAACATTCAAATTGGTACAAATTATAAGAGAAATCTATTTAAAAACTAACACTTTATATGTGCATTTGATGAAATATTAGTAGTTTAATCCATATGTTTTAGGTCATTAATCTGTGGCAAGATACCCAACGATACTATTAAAGAATCAACAGAATGCTTATTATTTATGACTTTTAACATTTAATAATTTCTTTTAAAATCAGTAAGGTATAGTTAAACTCTCTTCTTATAAAATTATTTAAGATCATTTCTCCTACTGAGTGTGGAGTGAACTTACAAATGTGCTTTATCCTATGATAAAATCTCATGTACACAGAAAACTGATTTAAATAATTCTAAAAAAAAAATCCAAGAAAAGGCCAGTGATATCCTTTCTCAAATCTTTCATAATGGTTACTCTCTGTTTTGACTCACTATATTTTAGTTACATTTTACTCCAATATTAAGACAAAATAGAACTTAAAACGTACAGGTGCTCTTAAAAAATCAAATAGTATTCTTACTTTACTCTCCCTAAAACTGCATTGCCATCAGTAGCTGATAGATCAGTTGTTGACTTTTAAGTGGGCAGAGGTTATTACTGTTCTTCAAGAGGGCATAGATTCATTGTGCAATTAATATTCTTTTTGGAATTTGTCTGTAACACATCATTCTACCTTTTTTTCGGCCAGACATTAAATAAAATAAAAGATGTTTGGACTGGTCTTTTGCCTCAAAGTGATTTTATAAACCTCAAAAATATATGTAAATACATGTAAAATGCAATACAATACTCAGACTTTAATTCCAAAAACTTACAAAAATAACTTGATATTTTAATGACAATAAGTATGCCAAATACTATAATGCTTTTATAGTCCATAAGGGGAAAATACCTTCATATATTTGATATTTTTCAACCACAACATAACTAGTGATTTTCACTTAAAGTCGCTGAGACAATAAAAATATAAAATGGAATACAATCTCTGTTGGGTAGCATTAACCTTTACTCAGTCATTAAACAATGAGAAATACTGGGCTGTTTTTGTTATGGATTAAGAAAATGCTTTTGGAAACAGATAAACATTTGTCCCTGCTGGAAGCTCCTTCAGCGGTAATGCATCATTATGCCTGACCAGCCCTAGAAACCTAGGAAAGACAAAATATGTACATGTTGGTTGTTAAGCATATGTGATATGTTTTGCTTTGTCCCCTGGCAACCAGAAGATTTTTGAACTTTGCCAAAATCCAAACTTTTGAAACTCTTAAGCTGCTTAATTTTTATATTCATAGAATGTAACCCAAGGTAGAGTTTTGTTTGGAAAACTAATTGACTTGCGTTGTGACAGATGTTGTTTAACTTATTTTGTTTAACTTAAATGTTAGGCACGACAGCTTCAATTCCAATCAGAGTCCATGCTAGTTATTTAGATCTACATGAAGGTTGATGAATTTTAAAGATCACATCAATTTCATGTCTTTATCATGGCTTGCTATAGCCATGAAAGTGAAGTGGCTACAGACTTGGAATCAGAGGATGAGTGTTCTAATCTTGCTCAGCTCTGTTATTTAAACCAGCCTTGAGACTTCAGAAAATCATGTAATCCCTCTGGTCCCAGTTTCTTCATTTTTAAATTAAGGAGGTTCAATGAAAAGTTCAAAGAGTCTTAAAAGGTGTTTGAGGTATACATTCCCTCTTTTAAATGGGAGGGATGTAAAAGGTTTTCAGGCTAGTGGCATGTGACCACATAAGCCTCTCATTCTTACTCAGTCAATTCTTGACCCTGCATTCCATCCCCCAGACCTCCAGAATGCTCTGTTATATACCTCTTAATTCTAGAGCATAAATCCCAGGAAAAATGCATTGGAAGTGTCATAAACTTTTTAAAAGTATTTCTATGTTCATTATTACCGTTCACCATTAAAGATATTGAATAATTTTTCCTCTTTTTAAAATTTGTCCACCCTTTCCCCTTATTCCATTTCCACATATGCCAGGGGTAAACCATGCTCTTCCAATTTAATTTGATTACTGTTTTCACGAACAATGGAGCAGCCTGAAAGACTAAACTAAACCATGGAATCCATTGTAATTGACAAAGCTTCTATATATACCATCTTTATAAAGCATCTAACTTGCATCCTCAAATAATACCTCATATAAAGATGGATAGTTTTGCTGTCTTTAACATCCAGTTTGGTGATGTTATATCACTGTCTGTGACATTCAAAGGATATGGGGCCCATAAGTAAATATTTGTCACTGGAGACCATCGGCCTATGGCAAAATAGACACCAGAGCGCTACATAATTTGTGCTTGTTCAGAGAAAGACTATTCAGATTTTTTTTTATCCTAATGATAAAAAAATTGCTCTTGCTACTTGTTCCAGTAAAAGAGAAAAATATTCTTAAATGCTAAAACAATAGTAGCTCCTTCGGTGAGTGATGTGCCACTTAGTAATAATGCAGTAGGTTTTGAACAGATCTGTAGTTTTTCAAAGGCAAACATCAAATAGAAAGAAAAAGGTTATGTCACCTTCACCCTCACAGTACTGTCATTTATATGCTATCAGCTCATTAAATTCACATTAGGATACTCCATGGGACTTGAGTTGCTATTAGTGCACCTAAATGGCATAACAAAATCTCAGTTCACTTTAAGAGAGATGGCATTGCGACATTTTGTATTTCATCACTGAATTATTACAGTCTCAGCTGCATTCTGCTGTGATGGTAATGGAAGGAGGAGTACAAGAGAGGAAAGTTGTCCATTTGTTGTGCCCCAGGGAGAGAAAAAGCAAAGTTTGATTTAAAAAAATTTGAGGAAGTGAAAGTAAAGCATTAACAATTTAACCCCTGTATCAAGGCTGAAAATACACAAGTAAAGGCAAATGTTACATTTTGAGATAGGCTCTAAGGAATTTAGGGTAAAGTGAACGTATTGAATGCTACAGGAGTTTGGGTGGGTAGCTGGTTTATGGTGACAGGTGGATGACTTTCAGGACTCCGTGTTACCTTTATAAAGTCCTTACTGGTAGCACACACTGTACTGTCCTTTTCTATTATATTCTCATTGATTCCGTCTTTGTGAAAAAAAAATATGGGTAGCCTCTCAAAGGTAAATGATCCTGTGACAAATATTGCGAATATTGATAGTTCTCTCCATGATAAGAGAAGGCTTTCACGATGACAAAAACTTATTGTCTCCTATTCTGACTTCCATGCTTCCATTCAAGATTTCATGAAACAATTTTAGCACCATTTACAATGATCAGACTGTGCCTTTGTCAAGAGTAAAGTCATCAGTGGAAGAAGCCTGGCTTAACAATGATTTACATATGATACCAGATTAGTGTTGTCTCCAAAGACCAGTACACTTAGGAGAATTTTGTTGAATAGTCAACCAAAAGAAATAAGCAGAGTATGTGCCTGGTATAATATGTTCCTATACTGAAATAGAGAAATAGACATGTTTATTATGAGATGAAATTGTGTAATAGTACAGCATGCTCTCTTCTAAAGATCATTTCGTAGTCACTTATATCACTATTTGCAAAATATTTAAAATTGTAGTTGTGAAGGCAGTTTAGACTTCATGGCTATTGCTTTCTTCTGCATCAATTGTTACACAAAATAAAATGTACTGAATGTGTGGAAAAATGAATACCCATTGCTTGTTAGGAGATGTGGGTTGTAGCTGGACCTCCGTTGCCGAGTGTGTGGTTGATAACTCCAACCCCTTGAGTGTAGGTTTTCTCATCTAATAAAATGAAGGGGTTTAACTAGACTGTCATTAAGATTCCCTACAATTCTCAACATTTCTGTGTTACAGAAAAGAGCAGAATGTTGGAAAAGGAGACCCAACAGGAGTCTGGAATATTGGTCTTCGCTTGGCTATTAACAACCTGAGACCTAAATTAGCCATATACTTACTCTAGGCCTTTGTTTACCTTTCTATGAAATAAGGCAAATTACTTTCTGATTTCTGAAACATCCTGAGATCTAAATTTGTATGTTTTATTATTCTCCAGTCCTTTCCCATCTCTATCACAATTTTACCTTGTGATATTAGACAAAGTATTAAAGCATATAGATTATTACTCATCATTCTCTTTGAAAATTATATTTAGCATACCAATCTACTCTTGAGAGTTTAGAAAATGTTGCTCAATATGATCGCAAATGAACAGCTGCAACTGTCAACTAGCTATAAATTTGTAAGGCATCTAGTTTTATCTCTGCTTCTTTAATGTCACAGTCTCCCACAACTGTCTAGTCTCTTAACCTCAGCCTGATTCAATCATTAGTTTATCTGCCTAACACCCATAGCCATCTGATTTCATAACCATCCTAATAAGATAAGGAAAATGAGATCCACACAGGATAAATGACTCATCCAAAGCGACATAGCACAGAACTACGATCAGGGTAGATTCTTAAGTCTGGTAACTTTCAGTGTGATGCTTGTTCAGCCAGTGTCCTACTGAGTTAGGGTCTTCACCTATTCTCTTTTTTTCAGCTTTCACAAGGCTGACAGAAGGGTGAGTTTTTTGAGGGGGTTTTGTATTCACTACAAAGTAAGTTGTTGTAAAATGATAAGACTTTAATGGTAAGATATGAAGAATCAACCAGCATTGAGTGTGAATTTTTCAAGGGAAACCAATTCATTTCTGGTGCTCTCTGAAATGAATGAGCAGTAGATAGATGATTGTTTGCTCAACCTGAGAGGGTGTTCTTATCCATATTTAATGCAGTCAAAGTATGCTTGGAATTGCAGTCTAACTTCTATTTGTCTTTATATCCCCAAGCCAACTGCAAAGGCTGGGCAGCTTAAGGTAGAGAGACCTTATAAACATGTCCTAAAAAAAGAAAAAAACATGTCCTATACTGAATCATTAAATACAATCATTTTAGAACCAGGCCAGAGTTTGCAGTTACGTTCCCCTCAGGTGTGCTTTTTTTTTTAAGAGTAAAAAATGTGTGTGTGTGTGTGTGTGTGTGTGTGTGTGTGTATGTAAAATCTCCATACCAAGCAGCAACAGAGTGTTTAGCTATGTAGCCAGTACATTGATGTTATGCTCTTTAAATAGAAATTACCCTAAAAATATATGAATATGGTCATTAAATGTCACCTCATGAATTGAAGCTGACATCATTCAACACAAGACAAATGAGGTTAGCCATTTGTAGAAGTAACCCTCCCTAAGAGACTACTTTACATGTCTTGATGATTAGATAAATAGGTCTCCTAAAATTGAACAAGGAGCCTATGGAACTTTCCCAAAACCCAATGGAGACACATTAATCTGAAATGTAAGTAATGAAAGATAAGATAGAAAGTAATTAATTTTGAAAATATCTATCATAAAGAAATGTTATAACAGAATATTTTGTTAACTGATCAGGAATATAGTTTTGCTGTGGGTTTTTTTTCTTTTAAAACAAATACTAAAATTTGTCAGTGGTTACTCAGCCATGACTCAGAAGGAAGGTAGCTGGTTTGGTGATATTGTTCTTAACTTCTTGACAGATATAAACATAAAAGGCAGAAGGATTCATCAGTCTGCCACTAACTGAATGTACTATTCCCCAATATCAGCCAATTCCCTTTGTTTCGCTTCTTGACTCACCACAAAAATCATCTGCTCTTATTTTGATTTCCCAAGAAGACCTTTTTACTGGGAAGGAGCATGTACTTGCCAGCTGATGCAAGTATTCTATTTTATTTTTATTTTTTATACAGCAGGTTCTTATTAGCTATCTATTTTATACATATTAGTGTATATATGTCAATCCCAATCGCCCAGTTCATCCCACCACCACCACCGCCCTTCCCCCCGCTTCCCCCCTTGGTGTCCATACATTTGTTCTCTACATCTGCGTCTCTATTTCTGCCTTGCAAACCAGTTCATCTGTACCATTTTTCTAGATTCCACATATATGCATTAATATACGATATTTGTTTTTCTCTTTCAGACTTACTTTACTCTGTATGACAGTCACATTCTGTTACATAGTGCAGTGTGTTGTTCTGTTGAAGTGAATAAATTGGCATTCTGGTTTAAAATCTGTTTCCCGTAAGCTGATTTAGTATTACTGAATCCTCCAGAGCCTGACAATCCCTGGGAAAACTGATAAAATAGTGTTCCTGACTAGGCAAAGCCAAAGCCCACACCCAAGTTTGAAGGAACTCCAGCAAATATTATTTATCTGCCATGTGTTCCTACCAGAAGCAGCCCTTCAGCCAAACTCTTTCTACAGTCCTGGTAATTACAAGTGAGAAAAGCTCTTAGGAGGAGGACTCCCACGGTGAACAGGAACAGGACTAGTGTATACCATATTCACCTCTCAGAGATTCACAATAAATTTTATATCATAATGAACTGTAAAAGATAAGTCTGATTAATATTGTGCAAACCGATATTTCTCAATACCCCAATATTTTTATGTGACCTATATTAAACTTTCTGGGAATATACTATGAAAACTATGGGGAATATGATAGTTCTAGGAATCCTGAAGAATACCTGGCAATACAGCTTCTCATCTGGGGTTTCTATATCTTCTGCATCTGGATACAAAGGAACATTTTTCAGTATATAAATCTCAATAAGAATAATATCTGCCAATGTTAAGTTAGTTTCAAGTCGAAGCTGCATTGATTTGGTTCACACCAGTACTAGGAAGGGCCTTCACATTGACATTCTTCTGTTTACCTTTCTTTTCTGTAAGAAGGTTTGTTCTCAACGAAGAGCCCACAATATGGTACTTAGGGTAGCTGTAGAACATCATTTAGGATGTTCTGCTACTGAACTTTATTAGAGTTAAAATATACACAATCAGTCATATAATACTGTGCTGAGCTCCAGGGTGCCACTCAAGAAACATCACCCCTCTTGCCTATCAGAGTTCTGAAAAACAATAGAGAACTAAAATAAAACAGTGGCAGATGAAACCCACTTATCACCTTATTTACTGATAGAGGCCAGATGGGAGGGGCTTGATTAGATTGACAGCCACTTGGACCTGCTGAATGAATCACTGAACTTAGGTTGAATTACCCACTTGGGCCTAGCAGATTGGACTGGACAGGTGGGGAAAAGGCAGCCACTGGTGGAGTAGAGAGACTGTGTTCTCCCTGTCGGGAGACAGGGGTGTAGCTGTCCTGAAAATGTCTATTTTATTCCTCAAGTCAAGTGCCTCTATCTGGGGTGAAGTGAGCAAGGGGATGGAGAGAGAGTCTTTCTCTATGTAGAAGGGAAAATCAGGAACAGAGAGTAAGAATTTCCTTCTAACATGTTACTTCTAGTAGTCAGCTAACTAAAATATAAAACCTAAAGTAAACATTAAAAGGAAAAAAATAACACTAAGATTTATGCACAGTGCTATACTTCTAAAGGACAGAGCTGGCAGAAATTAGTTACCTGGACAAGAAAATTATGTAAATGTGTCCATGGCTGGACAAGAGGAAAAAAGAAAAAGATAGTATGAGATAAGAAGTTTCATGGAGACAGAAATTTAAAGGGATTCTTCTCCCACCCTACCAAGTAAAGCACTGATACAGAAGCAATGGCATTTAAGTGGTATGTTTTCCTAGGATTTACACACAATTTTTTTTGTTTTCTTTTGTTTTCATCACATTTACTGTGTTTTCAAGTCTTGCAAAGGATCACTGGTGTGCAAATTAGTGGTTGTAAAAATCTGAATATTAAATGTGTTTCAGCTTAGACTATTGGGTTTTCTAAAATTAACCAAAGTGTCACCTTAAATTGCAGTCAGATGAATGATTTTTTTAAATGTATAAGATCACAAATTTACAGATCATTTAATGGTAACCAGTTTTCCTTCTCCATGTGCATATTTCTTTAGTCTTTAGTCTTATACACCTCTATATGCTTACTCAGTAACCCTTTATTATGTCCCTGATTATAACATGCCCTGTGTTATAATCTAAGATTCAAAATCAAACATAACACAGTTTTCGTCCTTGAATCGTATTGACTCTCCTAGGAGAAGAGGCAAATTATTGTTTATTATACAATGTGAAAGATTCTAAGGTAGTGGTATCTACAGGATGCTGTGGGAGATGGCATCCACATTAGACTGACATCAAGAGAGCTGGCCAAGTGGTACTTGAGCTCAGGCTTTCCTTTGTGGATGTGTTTTTTCCTAACTTTCATTTTTTGTAATTCCAAGAAAGTTTATTCTGAATCATTGGGCAGTAAATTGGAGAAGTCATGCCTCTTTTTATTAATATCTTTCTGTGTGTTTCCTAAAAACAGAGACATTCTCTTTCATTACAACACTGCTATGATCAAAGCCAGGAAATCAAACACTGAGACAGTTATAGAGTACTACTATCTAATCCATTACCCATATTCAAATTTTGTCAATGGTTCTAATAATTTGCT
This sequence comes from Hyperoodon ampullatus, assembly GCF_949752795.1. NCBI lineage: Eukaryota > Metazoa > Chordata > Mammalia > Artiodactyla > Ziphiidae > Hyperoodon > Hyperoodon ampullatus. The sequence continues at coordinate 63,317,257 of NC_136921.1, read as the reverse complement.
GTATTTATTTCCTCCCCAGTCCAAGATCTTTTCTGCAATCACTTGTCACAATTAGTTGCCACATCTCTTGGGCTCCTTTTTCTCACTCTCTAGCTTGACCTTGATATTTTTGAGAGATATAGGTCAATTATTTTGTAACTTAATTCATATCTGTTTGATGCTTTGTATCAGAAAGCCTGTGATGTCCACTTGTTCTAATATCTGATCACTTCCTTTGTAAGTAAGAAGTATCAACGATTTTGGCAGGGGAAACTTGGATAGTTAAAAATATTTGATTTAAAAACTACTTTTTCCCAGTTTTTGCGTGTTATAAATAAAACGGCTATGGAGAGTGCTAGGGTAGTTTCCTATTTATACTGGGTCATCAGGGAAAGTCTCACTGATATGGTGATAATAAAGTAGAAGAGAGCAAATGTCCTTAGTGTGGAAACCAATTTGAGTCGAAAGGTTTTTCTTGGGTAAGTCAGAATATGTAAATCAGAATATTTGACCCCAAATGGGCTAAATAATGGGGGTTTTATTATCCCCTGTAAAAGGTCTGGAAGTAAGCTACCCCAGGGCTGACCTAATGGCTCAGATGTTTCATCAAAGAACAAAAATCTCCATATTTTGGAACCATGATTCTCATATATTTGCTTTGCCTGAGGTTTGTTTCGTTACCATCATGAGATGCCCCCCCTTGACTCTCAAAACCACCGTTTTGTTATTGAAGAAAGCCAAGTGACTAACTGCTAAGTAGAGGAAGCAGTACTGTCTAAAGGAGTTTGTCTAAATGAGAGCAAAAGTATGGAAAGAGATTTTGCTTCTACATTCTTCAAGCAATGCACTCATTACATGAAAGTATTTGCTTTGAGGTGTCCACTTCACACTTTTATGTGAAACTAGTCATTATGCCATACAATAGCAATGATGGTTTGCTTCTTATTAATATGCCACAACTACCTTTTGTCTAAATGAAAATGTTCTCATCTGTTTCAAAAAATGGAAGGCAAGAAGTTCCCTTATTTGTCATATTCTTCACGGATTCATAATAATTTCTCTTCTTGTTCCATTACAGTCCTATCTGGTTATGTTCTAAAAACTGAGATGCAATTTTAACTTTCACTAATGCTTCTTTTAAAAATGACAGGGAAATTTAAAGAGGAGTAAAAAGAAGAAAATATGCATGGTTGTTTTCATCACTATGCTAGAGCTGACATTTACAACTTCCTTCTTTCACTTACCAATTTTATGTTACCTTTGTCTTCAGCCCACGTTTGGGATGGTAAAAGGTTTTAGCTCTATTGGATGATTCAAACTTTTCTTCCTCAATGTCCTGTGTTCTAAGGGGTCTATTGATATAAACTCATTACCAGTTTCATAAGATTTTAAGTTATCCATGGTGTAGGATTCTCTCTTTGTGTTATCTTGTAAAGGACACAAAGTAATAGAGTGCACCATTACATCGCAATTGTAAGTAAAATAATTAGCCATTTGAACTAAGTCCTATAGAGCATTATATCAAAGACAAATAAGTGACAGCACTTCAAAATTAATAATTCTATTAGAAATTAAAATGAAGATGGAAAACTGCTCCAAGTTGAGCCAATCATGTTCTTTTGGTCAAAAATTATAAACTAGGACTAAGAGATTTCCAGTTTCAGTGTGGATGGGTCTCGTGCCCAGAGGAGATATAAAAGCTTGAGATGGTAGTGTGATGTACTTTACCATATACTGAATGAAAAGAAAATTTGAAAGAGAGAAAGAGAGACAGAGACAGAGACAGAGGTAGAAAGAGAAGACAGAGAATAGGCAGAGAGAGCTTCGCTGGGCTTGATAGTGTTTATACAGAAACTTGCATATATATACAGGTACACACACACATATATTTTGTACCTGCCTCAAGTCTTTCTAGAAAAGTTTGGGTTAATTCTTATCTTTATATTATAAAATTCCCATTTTGCTTACAGATAGCCCTTCATCTATATCCCCTTTAAAATATCTGCTTAACTTAGCTCAGGTTATTATAATTTACTTGCATTCAATGAGTTCTAACTCTTACATGTCTTTCTAAATTATTTTAGCCCGGACATCCATCTTCCACCTCTGCAGAGTGTGAAAAGATTCCTTTAGGAATTAGGAAAATATCATCTATTCACCTTATTATATAAAATTATTTTGCCCACGTGAGTTTGACAAATTCACTTCAACTCTGCAGGATAAAACTTTAGAAGTTTAGATGTTTCACTCATCTTTTTTTTTTTTCTGTTGGAATAAACTTTGCCATGCTAAAATAAAAATAAATGTCTATTCCAACAAAAAAAAAGATGGGAGAAGCATTTACTCAGTAAATCTGTATGAAGAGCTTACAATCTATAAAATGTTATAAATATCTGTGGAATATAAAATTTATGAAATTTAAAAAGCACTGTGTCTAGTCCACAAGGGGGCTATTCCACATGTAGCTGATTGAGAGGTGACTAAATTTCAATATGTCAAATACTTTTACTTAAAAAACAAAACAGGGAACCTAGCATCACTTTGGAGAAGTTGAGTAGAATTTAACTATGTGTACAACATTTTCAAATTCAAGTCAGATGGGATAGCTCAGAAGTTTGGTTATTTATTTTGGTGTTTAAAGACTCCAGGAAATATGTCTAAAAGCAAATGGGGAAAATTAAAATATTTATTATTTTTTTCCATTGAAGCTTTGGGTTTCCCGATTGCTGTGTTCCAGGTGACTTTTTTGAAACATCTCTCACACATTCATCTTATATTAGAAAACATATGACAAAACCAAGTTTTTTGATTTAGGAACTAAATCAAAATTATTGCAATAATCTTTCAATGGCAGACAAAATCAAGAAAATTACTTGTCAAAGGAAGCCTCTTTCTTGCAATACCATAACCATTTGTGGTCACCAAATGGACTTTTTTCATTAAATTATTTGTGACCCTGTCCAGGCTGTTGGCCTACCAAGAGTACCAGCTATTTTTCAAAATGAGTGTTTCATTGATTTAACATGTGCTGGACATTCATGCTTGTATTTATTTTACTTAATTATAATTCATTTGAACTCTTGCCCTGAGGTAGTTTTAACGTGATGGCCAAAATTTGAAACTTTTAATGAAATAAATAAATTTTCTTAGTAACATAATATTTTCCTGGAAGAATAAACATGTTTCCCAAAATAGCTCATTTAATCATAGGTAATACCTTTTAGGCTGAGATAATCGGCAATAATTTAAAATAAGTTAATGTATAAAACAATCCCATATGTACAGATAAACACATCTGACATACACAGAAACATACACATATATAAGTTCAATAAATATTATTGAGTGTCTACTATGAAATAGGAAGTGGAAATATAATAATGAACAAGTTAGTTGTGGTTTTACTCTCATCAACCTTATAGTGGGGATATGCAGAAAAAAAATTCAATAAGCTGTGTACACTGCAAAAATAATAGGGAAAAGTTGGTAAAGGGGATATACGGCAATACATGTTTATTCAGCTACAAGTCCCTTTATGACGTAGATCTTACTTTCCCCTCTGGTCACATATGCACTCTCTCATGATTCTTAGAAATAAACTGTTCTCCTTTTCTAACCATACTCAACTATTGCATCAAAAATATATTTAATTCTTTCAAAACGACATACAGACTATTTCTCATACCTGGAATGTCCATCTTTCCAAATCTCATTAACCATGGAAGACTCATTAACCTGAGTGTGAGATTGGCAATGGGCTTTCCCTCCAACCAAAAATATATAAGGCAGCTGTTTTTAGATATGGGGCAACAGGCAGAATGTATCCTAAAGACAAGAGAATTATAGTGAACTCTCCAGATTTCTGCTTGGAGACATTTTACTACCTACCTCAGCAGAGAAAGAAGGAACTGGAGAGAGGAGGAGAGATCAGAGTTCAAGGCTGCAGTGAAGGGGCTGGCAATTGGGGGACAGGATTCCTGAGAAAAGAGGCTAAAGGAAAATGACCTCAGGTGGAAAGTTAGAGGCACAATAAGTGATGAGGAGCATCAATCAAAACTAACAGGAAAGCACTGCTCAACATCTGACCTATTTTATATTTACTTCTTTTCTTATTTATTTTCTGCCCTTACAATGCACATAAACTCTTTGAAGACAGGGCCCTTTGCCTTTTTGGTTCATGCTGTATCCTTAACACAGGTTTTCCCCGCTTTCCAAAAGTAGAGCATTCCTACAACAACTTTTGTAAGCCCCAAAGGAGTAAAGCAAAGAAGCAATTACCTTAAGACACATCTTGCTAACAGATGAAAAAGATACATGGAGATAAAGCTCAGATGCTCACAGATGGAGTTCAAAACTATGGGGCTTGATGCTGAAATGGAGAGTGTAGTTCTGGGGAAAGAGCTTGGCGGTGCCACTTTTGATTCTCAGAGCATGTGCTGCCTCTATAAATGGCTTGTGACAAAACAAATGCTGAACTCTTTTCACTTTTTGTCTTTTTTCGTAAGAGTAAAAATTGTCTTCGGATTTCTTTGGATTAGCTCAGGTAGCTACTAATGTAGGTCTTTCGTAAAAATGAAGTGGCATAAAGCGAACTTTCAAAAAGCAGGGGATGCCTTTAGAAGAATGTCTGACACATAGTATGAGCTCAATTAATATTTATTGAGTGAATAAGTGGATTGCATATAACTGGAAGACTCAGGATAGGGCAAGTTTAAGGAAAATTAAAATGATGACTCCAACTCAGTCCCTCTATGACTCTCTCAGGCCAATTCTTGTATGTGTATTACTTTGTTCTCAAGTTGGCCTTTCTTGTGGTCAAAACATAACTGCCAATAGCCCAGGATAGTCTGTCTCCCTGTCTTTGTGTAGTAGAATAGAGAAGAAGTCACTCTTCCATTTGTGGAAAAAAATGCATCTTTCCCAGTGTGTTTAGGCTACATCATGTCAGGGATCAACCCATGAAGTAAAAATAATGACTGCTGGAATGCCATGCACTGGTTGGATGAAGTTTGAGTTTCAGTCACTGGTTTGGGTGTGGAAATGTGATTAGATGATTAGTTTAGATTGATGAGTATTAACATATGGGGCTAGAGATAGACTCAGTTTTCCTTGAGTCATACAGGTTGTATGGAGGAAGACTGGAAACCTGAAAAATATCAGCTTCTTTAGTAAGATGTAAGGAGTCAGTGAATGTCGTGTAGGTAACCAATACTGTCCCTTATATATAGATATATATTTTTTATTACACACCATTTTCAAAGATTTTATTCTTAGCAGTGCAACAAACATTTCAATAAAATGTTCTAGGGACTTCCCTGGTGGCGCAGTGGTTAAGAATCTGCCTGCCAATTCAGGGGACATGGGTTTGAGCCCTGGTCTGGGAAGATCCCACATGCCACAGAGCAACTAAGCCCGTGCGCCACAACTGTGCGCCGCATGCCTAGAGCCCGTGCTCTGCAACAAGAGAAGCCACCGCAATGAGAAGCCCGCGCACAGGAATGAAGAGTAGCCCCCACTAGCCGCAACTAGAGAAAGCCCGCGTACAGCAACGAAGACCCAACGCAGCCAAAAAGTAAATAAAAATTTTTAAAAAATGTTCTAAAGAGAGTAATTTCTTTATTACACCTGTTTAAAATGAAAAATGCCTGAATACATCTTGGGGAGATTTTATTGACCTATGAAGAACCTACAAGGTAGTAAGTACTGGAAAAATTGAACTGGATCTCTACCTGTTTCTTCAACAGTGTATCCATAGTCCTAAGCACAGTCCTTGGCACAAAGAAAGCCTTTGTTCAATGAATACTTGATGAATAAATGAATGACTTCAGGTATTTATCTTTGTGTAGAGAAAACCATGAAAGCTATAGAAATGCACCTTGCTTCCAGGTGCATTTAGATTGTTTCTAACTTATGCTAGTTATACATATGAGTTAAGGTTTATCATAGTGATTCTAGAGAAAACAACAAGACAAAAGTCTAGGGGATTAACATCTACCATCTTTAAATGGTGTTTTATTCCTTCTATCTGTTACCTGTTAGTTTTCTCCTCTTTTTTTGCTTTCTCTTGAAAGCAAAATTGAACATTTCATGTTAATCCATTTCATCTTTACTGTTATCCTACTATTTATATATTTTTTCATATTTTTGTAGTTGATGTTTGGTTTAGATATATATATTTAGTTAATCAGACTCTTATTTCAAACAATATTATACACTATTTTACAAGTAGGTTAAGGGCCTTATAACCTGTATATGTATTCCAATTCCTCTTCCCCAGGAATTGTATGCTATTTCTGTCATACATTTCACTTTACACCTGCTATAAACACACAATACATTGCTGCTATTTTTCCTTTTGACAGTTATCTTTTAAGCCCTTTAGATCAATTAAAAAAGTTATTTTACTTTCGTTTATTCCATTCCCAGTTCTCTTTGTTTTCTGATAAAGATTCTAATTTCAGTTTGCTATCATATTCCTCCTGCCTCATAAACTTCTTTTTTTTTTTTTTTTTTTTTTTTTGCGGTACGCAGGCCTCTCACTGCTGTGGCCCCTCCCGTCGCAGAGCACAGGCTCCGGACGCGCAGTCTCAGTGGCCATGGCTCACGGGTCCAGCCGCTCCGCGGCATGTGGGATCTTCCCGGACCGAGGCAAGAACCCGTGTCCCCTGCATCGGCAGGTGGACTCCCAACCACTGCGCCACCAGGGAAGCCCATAAACTTTTAACATTCCTTGCAGAATAGGTCCACTTGCAATGCATTTTCTGTTTTTGTTGGCCTTAGAAAAACCTTATTTTTTGAATCATATTATTTTCTGGGTAGAGAATGATGGAAAGATAGATTTCTCATGTTTTCTGATGAGAAATCAGCTATAATACATTTGTTTCTCTGATTGTAATGCAACTGCTTTAAATATTTTTACGGTCTTTTGTTTTCAGCATTTTTAATGTGATGTGCCTAGGAGTGTTCACCTACCTCCCCATTCCATGGGGGGATTACCTATCCCGTTTGGTGTTCTTTGAGCTTCCTGGATCTGTGCTTTGATGTCTATGATTAATTGCAGAAAATTCTTCTCCATTATTTGTTTCTTCTGTCCCATCTGTCCTGATTCTCCTTCTAGGATTCCAGTTAGACAGTTGTTTGATTTTTTGATATCATCTCACAGCTATTGGATGCTTTGTTCTATGTTATTTTTTGTTTTTCCCACTTTTTTTCTCTTTGTGGTCCATTTTAGGCAATTTCTATTGCCCTATATTCAAGTTCACTGAATTCCCCACTGTGCTGAGTCTACTACTGAGCCAATCAATGGCAACCTTTATCTGTATTGCTAAGTTACTCATTGCTAGCATTTCCAGCTGATTTTTCCTCATGGTTTTCTTCTCTCTGGTGAAACTAGCCATCTAATCTTGCATGTTGTCTGCTTTTTTCATTAGAGTGTGTAACATATTAATCATAGTAATTTCAAATTCCCTGTCAGATAGTTTCAACATCTGTGCTATATCTGAGTCTGATGGCTTTGTTGATTTTACAGTATTATTTCTTGCAGAGTGTGTGTGTGTGCGTGTATCTGTGGGTGTGTGTGAAAGCCAAACATTTTGTGTAAGAAAGTAGAAATTCAAGTAAGTAGTTTTATGCTTGTAAATAGGCAGAACATTCCTCTTGCTCTGTTTTCAGTGTGACGGTCTGCGTTAGTCTAGCCAGGAGTTAGGCAGTTTTGAAGTTGCTGTTGCTATTTTTGCCTTTAGTGAAACACAGTTTTCAAATTTCTCTATCGATATGTTGTGTTTAAAGTGGAGGCTGACTTCCCAAGGTTTTATCCTCCATTTCTACTCCACCTTCACCAATCAATCTTCCCTTTTGGGCTGGACCACAGGAGGGCCTGTCTCTCACATCTTACCCAGAAGTACTCCATTGTCAACTTTACTTGATGCTTTTTAGCCCTGTGGCAGGAAGTGAAGGAGAGAAGAGTCCTTGGGTCTCCCGGACGTGGTTTTCATGTTCCTGCTCCTCCCCAGCTAGAGTTCTTATTAAGAATATATCCCTGTCCCTTCTCTAGGGCTGGAGGGTAGTTTCTTGTTCCCTCTGCCAGGTGCAATGGGTTTCCATCAGTGCCCTAAGAACAATTTTTATTGTCCCTCTCTCTGAAGATTAAAGTTTTTGTTTCACAAAGGAGAGAGTGGAGAAAAGTGGAGGTTGGGGTAGGGTGTGAGGAATATTTTCATGCCCCATTTTTAGTGTCTGCCTTCCTTCCTTGTCCTACACAAAGGAAGCTGTCTCTGGGACAGTCCCATTCTTCCCTGTTAGGACATGGTGGGTTTCACGGATAAAAATACTGCTGGAGAGTGAGTCCCCCTCCCCCATATCTGTGCCCTCCCCAGCAAACTTCACCTTCCACCAGTCTGTACCCAGCCTTCAACTGAACAGTTATTCTAGTGAATTCCTGCCTTATGTAGACAAGTGTTTGCATACTGTTTCTTTCTATAGGCACCTGCCTCTCCTCAGTTTTCTAATTAGTTGTTTATCTTCTGATCTCAGCTCTCTAATAGGTTCAAGAAAACTGAATTTTCAATTCATCCATCTTTTTTATTTCCATAATTGCAGTAGCAGAACTCCTAGCATTCTACTTCCTGGAGCAGAAGCCAGATCTCAACATGACTAGAGACAAAATATGTTTAAAAGAATTTCAAATTGTGCTCAAATTTTAATTATTTTCGTGATGCTGTATATATCACCTAGACTATACTTTCTGTAAAAGTATTTCAGCTTAAATAAGGAGTGCTGTCCATGATTAATGTAATTGACTGATTGTTGGGTAAGATCTCTTCTGAAAAATTCAAAAATCTCTAGGAATTGTTGCAGAAGTTGTAATTGAGAAAAATTGAAAAGGCATGAGTTTCAACTTTTTAAATACTGTGGCTGCTTAGGGTCTACCTGGATCTTCTGGCTTATATAGTAACTTTGGTTTTCTGCTTGACCAAATCAAAGAGACAGGGGACACAGTATAAGTGTGAAGACCATGGTAGGTTGAGCCAGAAAGAGATTAAAGTAATTTAATGAGTGAGTAGAAGCAGTAGTACACAGAAAATGGAAACAATTGAAGGCGCAGTATAGATGGTGCCTGTGGCTATTTTCAGAGACCATTTATCTTTTTATATGTAACTTAATTCTCCTGTTGGCCCTAGACACTGTTTTGGATTAGCCAACACTGGCGAGCTGATGTATCTGAGAAGAAAATGTGATCCTTGAGTACTTGGAAAAATGCTTGATGATGCTGAGGCAAAATAAAAAGAAAAATGGGTACAACTTTTCTCAGGCTCAGGTGTCTGCAAACAATTGTAAATCAGGTAAGTATTCCTTAGACATGTGGTCCAACCAACCTAAGGTTCAGACTACATGTATAGAAATTGTTTGTATATAAGAAAATTACTGCAAATTTGTTATGTCTTAGATAAAAGAGAGACGATTTCAACAGCAACTTGGGGTTTTTTCTTTCTGAGTCTAGTTTAAGAGGGAAACACATAAGGAGAAAAATAAATCAAAAGGAGATTTTAAAATATTGCTCTGGCATCCCTCTTTCCTTTGGCATTAAAAGCCATAATTTTGTGTCCTCAGGCAGAGCTAAACTTCTTGGTTTGTTAATGGAAAGATAGGCTGTCACTCAAATGTGCATAAAAGGCCAAACTTGATTTTCAAAGTTCAGTGAAAGGTAATCAGATGTACTAGAACATTTCTGATTCAGTCAAGAGGTTCTTAGTACATTGCATCAAAACTTAGAGTGATTATGACAGCATATATTAAAGACAGTATTTAAATTCAAAAGATTGAAAAACATTTACTCTTTGATTCACTATAAAGATCATCAAGTCTAATCACACCCAAATGTGGTCCATGGATCAACCTCACTGGAAATACATGAAAATATTGTAAATTTCAGGAAATTTTGCCCTTGTCTCTGGGATAAGAGTCAGTATGTATTTTGTGATTGCCTAGAAGGTAACCCTCAGTTTGGTATCTTAACCAGAATTTAGGACAATTACCTATAGTTCAAATTACATTCTAATTCTCTAATTCCAATTTATGACCTTAAATTACTAAGCTTTAGTGTTGTAAGTTAGTTATATTTTGGTACAAACAACGTTTAAGGTTTTAGAAAAAAATAGCAAACATTTCTGTCTTCCTGCTACACAACTCCCCTAAGAGAAGTGAGCTAATTTGCAAGATCACCATCTAGTGGCAAATTGCTCCCATTGCAAACACACAGTCCCTAGAGCCCAAGGATTTCTAAAGATATATGGCCAGGCAAATCCATTTCAGATACAAGATGGACAGTGTAATTTTGACCATAACAGGCAACATTGCACAAGTGGAAATAGTCCTCCTATATTAATAAATCATGAGCGAATAGCTGGGAAAGGAGTAGAGGACCCATGCTACATGGTTAAATTAAGTGGTTAAATGAGAAGAAGCTAAACAGATTGTATGTTCCATTTTTGTTCCATTCTACCCCATTGACAAAGTGTAATACTCCTACTTTTATGAAAATAAATTTCAGGAAACAATCATAAGGAAGCAGGAATGAATGCTAAAATAAAAGGGTTTTTTATTTAGTAGGTTTTACAAATTCTGTTTACCACCTACAGAACTGGGTAGAAAGAGACCCCCTGTAGTATAGTCTGTACCTACTCTTTCTCTTTACTTACATTCCTTTAAAGCATCTTGGAATCTTCATGAGTAACAGAAACTTATCCTATGGAAATAATGTCAGCACTCCCATTCCTGCAGAGCAAGTTGCTTGCATTAGCTAAATTTTGGGATACTCCTGTTGGACTTTGGGCCAGTTGTTTCAGCTGGAGTCAGCAGTCACCTACATGACAGGTGGAGTTTGGCAAAAATAAGGATATTTCTCCTTGGCCAAAATGAACACCCGCATTAAGATTCTATTGTGCCTAAAATTCACACAAATTAATGTTTACTGCTTTTTAGGAATCCCATATTTCTGACTTCATCTAAAAGGTCATCAATTATAAGATACATTATTTTATGTACATCCAAGGAAGAAGTATACTGCCAATTTAACCATGACAGGTCATCAATTGTAAGATGTATCCCAATTTCAAATATGTTAAGTCATATTTTAAAAATATGTTGTCATATTTTAAAAATATGTTTGTATCCTTGAACTATGGTAAATAAAAATTCTGATAATGAGAGAGAGGATTGGAAATGAAGATGTTAGTAATATTAATTCAACATTTAAGTACTGATGTCAATCAGCTAAGGCAGCACCCTAAGGAAATAGAACACAGGAGAGTCGTGTTTTGATAGAAGAGGAGGAAGAGAAAGATAAACTCCAACTGCTTCACAAGGTTGACTAAGCCCAGCTTTATTTAGACCATACAACCTCCTTTGAACAACTCCTGTTAGCAATGTTTATTTAAAGAGGTCTCTATTTGAAGTTAGCATACTGAATTCCATAGCTGTTGACCCTTTGGAAAAATAACTGACTCTGAGAAAGGTTAGGAAGGTGGGAAAAGTCTATGAATAAAACCTTTTCAAGCTAGAAAGAGGTCAAAGTACAGCATGATCAAAGACACAGATGAAATGCAGAAAATGCAGATAAAGGTAAAATAATGAGGACCCAGAGACACCAATAAAAAGAGAAATGCTTTCTGAAGTGGCCAGGTGTGGCTGCAAGAGCAGGAAAAAGCTCTCAGACACCCTGTGGAAGGACTTTACGCATCCCAGCCTGTGCACAGCAGCAGTAAAGAAAACAAATAGAGAAAAAAAAAAAACAGTTGCTGAGTTTCAATTCTAAAACAGGCCTACTTACACTGGATGTCAGATCACAGAGTAGAGTTATGGGGACAGACTCCTTTTTCTCCTTGAGCTGCATATTAGTTTTTACAGTAATACAATTTTCTTTTTAACTCAGAGAGTGAAAACAAAAACAACCTAGAAATTCTCCCCTCCTTCAAGATAAAAGAAAACTCTCTAAACTGAATTGATGTTAGGGACAGAATAGGATGTTATTGAGGTTGTGCCCAATACTAGGAGAATACACAGTATCTACATGACATCCTTTGAAAGATTAGAAAAAGATTTTCTTTTCTTGATTATTTTTTCCCTCAGGGATCTGAAGTTTATCATCAAAGAATAATTTCTTTGTGTGTGTGTGTGTGTGTGTAATTTCAAAATTCCAACAAAGTTAAAATGTCCTGGGCACAGGGTGTTAACATATTATGCCATATTTCTTAGTAGGTTTGTCTTATTTGATAAAGTTTTTAGGTAACTTGAAAATCATGTAACATACCACAGCTTACATGATTGACTCTGGTCGGTAAGAGTTGTGGGGAGAGGAAAGAAGACCATGGTGAAATGAAATGTTAGAACTTACAATAATTAGATGCACTGCTAAATACTTTACATACAGTCCCTTAATTTTCATAAGAATGCTGTTAAGTAATTATTAGTATCATCCTCATTTTTACATAAGGAGAAATTGAGCCTCAATGATATTAAATAACTGGCTTAAGACAACATAGCTGGTCAGTGGAGAAACTGGGTCCACCCAAGTCGGCTCACCTCAAATTCTTACAAAGCTACATCAAGATATGTGGGAAGATAGAAATACTGAACCAATGGTTAGAAAGACACCAAATCAACTTTATGTACATCAGAATATTTTCCCAGAGTGGCCCATGCATTTGTAACATTTGTTGGTTTTTAATAAAATTATGAAAAATAAAAAAGCAGATTTCCCAGGTTAAGCTTACATTCAGTGAAAATTTTGGTAGGCTAGATTAAACCATAGTTCATCTTATTTTGATTATTCATCAAAATAATCACAAAATATAGATATTTTAATAATCCCCTTCTCAGCTGCATATGGTTGGTACACAATAGAACCAGGACTTATACCTCTTCTTCTGATTTCAGATTCTGGACTTCTTTCAATAAGCTGTAACACCTCAAGTGTAGTTTCACCTAGAAATTGTTTAAGATCTCATGAACTCTTTCAACTTTTAATAATGAACAGAGCAAGAACATCTATCCTTCCTATCCCCACCCTGCTCTACATTGTCACACACAGCACAGTTTTTTAACCAAAACTTGTTTATGACTCTAATTTCAGAAAATCAAATTCCCATGGAGTGAAATTGTTTTTATCTAGACTAAACCGAAGTTTAATGGCCAACAATCACTAAATCACCATAAATATTACTGTTATTAACAAGATGAAGTTTTCTTTTGGAAAATAAGATGTGTCAGACAGTTAGTTAGAGAGAACATTAACATCTTCAACAAACATAAGTTGAGTAACATAGAGTCAGAATATGCCAACCAGCAAATTTCTTCATGCATTCACAAACATTTATTGAACTTCCTATGTGTCACATACTATTCTAAGTGCGGGGGATATAGCAATAAACAAAATGTTGAAAACTGCTGCCCCTGTGGGACTTACATCAAGTAGCGAGACAGACAATGATGAAATAACTAATAAAACATATTGCACGCTACATAGTGATAAATACTGAAAGGAAAAAGTAAATGGACAAAATTTCTGTACAGGGACAAATAGTAAATATTTTAGGGTTTGTGGGCCAGACAGTCCCTGTCATGACTACTTAACTCGGCCATTGTGTCATGAAATCAACCACGGACAGTGTGTAAATAATCAGAAATGGCTATGTTCTGACATAACTGTATAAAATATTGGAGCTGGTCATGTGGATATCTGAAGGAAAAGCCTTCCAGGCAGAGGCAACAGGAAGTGCAAAGGCACTGAGACAGGAGTTTGCCTGGTGTGTGCAAAGATCAATGAATAGGCCAGTGATGTTTGTCGGGTAGAGTGAGCTGGAGGCAGCAGGTACATAACAGGAGGTATGGTCAGATATGTAAGACCTTAGAGAGCAGAGCAAGAATAGCAGAATTTACTCTGTGTGAAAAAGAAAGCCATGGAAAGACTTTGAAAAGAGAAGTGGCATGGTATGTCTTATGTTTTAAATGATATCTCTGGCTCTTTCATAAATAGACTGAAAGGCATGAAGGAGCAGCAAGAATGATTAGGCTGTGACTGTAGTCATTCGTGTCTTGGATCAGAGAGGGTGTGGTCTAGTTGATGAGAAGTAGTGAGGAATAAAGGAAATAATGCACAAAAAACATTCAACATAGTGCCTAGCAAGTTGTAAATGTGACATAAATATTTGATGTACCTACTGTTATCAATTATGGAGAAAAGTAAGGATGCTTCAAACCTATTGCCTGTAATTTATAGAAAAATAATACTCATTTTAAGAGGTATTCAGGACTATGTAGTCTGTAAATGTATTAACTTTGGCTCTACAAAAATTATGATCTAAGAGTTTATTCAGCCTCCAAGAAGATAAGGGCTCCTGGATTATTTGAAAACATTTCCTTGGTGTGTTTTTGCTAATTGAAAACTCAAGCCCTCCAAATAGGCTTGGCATTACTTTTGTTTGTTTAGCTTTTCTTTTTATTTCGTTTTAAACATTAGAGGAAAGTAGGTTATTGTAACTGATAGCACAAGGAATTTAGGACAGAAAAAGGAAGGAGGGAAAAGAAGCAAGAAGGCAAGGGACAGCAGGAAGGAGGGCGGGAGTTTGGCAAGAAGGTTACAGTGAATAGGAAACAGTGTTCTGAGGGTTAGTATTCCTGAAACTTAAAGAATAGCTCGTCTATATGTTTATTTTTACAGAACTTTCTTCTCCTCTATCCTCTCTCCCAAACTTACCACGTATCAGTTTGCAACTGATACCCTGGGTGATAAACCATGACAAATAAACTGACTTATTTCTCAATGCAAGCAGAATCTCCTCAGTGGTTTAATACTTGGTAAAACAGGAAGATATACTGAAGCTTCTTTTCATAGAACATCTAAATATTTGTGTCACCATACATTGGGGAATGGTAGTGATGGTATTTTCCTTTATAAACTCTGCATTTTGGTATAAAATGTTAATTAGGCTCATAAAGCACATTATTTGTGTTGAGGTTGAACTTGTTCAAAGGAATTTTAAGGACAAAAACATGCAAATATGGAAATAAATTACATAGGCATTTGCTGAAGTGGACAGTCCAGTTTCCCAGCTTCACATGGTCCAGGGTTTTCTCTGAAGGCTGAACTGCCCTTGATATAAAGATTATTAAAGATTTGTCAGAATAGCAACTTCCACACTTGATCTTGGCCTAGTCATATTAAGATACTAGTTGTCTTTAATATCTTAAATAAACAAACGAACAAAAAAGGATACCTGGCAAACAGTGAAAAAGCAGTATAGAAGACAATTTTTTAAAGTGCTGGGATTCTGAGTGTAGGTTTGAATTCAAGCTTCATGACTTGCAATATGACATTTGAAAGTTATTTAACCTCTCTGGGCCTTCGTTTTTATACTTGTCAAATAATTATAAAAACAACTTAAAATTGGATGAAAGGATTACATGGAAAACAAAAGTGAAATCCCTTGTACAAAATATTGTTCTGTTGTATTAAATTCTTCTTACTTAAGGAAATAACTGCCATTATTCTTATTTTTAAAGAATATTGCAAACCAAAGTTGGAAAACTAAACCTGATAGATCAATAACTATGTTAACTAATGTATTTATGATAGCATTTTAAGTAGTCAAGGTTTCTTTTCTTCCCAAGAAAATACTTCAGTATTTTTTCTCAAATTAAATTCCCATCTGTTGCTCCTCCCCTTAAATAAAACTGCATGAAATCACCATTGACTTATGAAGAGCAAAAACCTAATTTAACATTTTTAATCACATATGAATAGAAATTAGGTTCTATGAGAATACAGAGAAATTCTGTAAAAGTGTTCAGGAAAGTGTGTGCACTAGTGTGGAGAATTTGCCCCCATGATCAGAGAACTGTGCATATGGTTTTTAAAGATATTTTTATTTTATTTTTTTAACATTTTTATTGGAGTATAATTGCTTTACAATGTTGTGTTAGTTGCTGCTGTATATAACAAAGTGAATCAGATATACATGTACATATATCCCCATATCCCCTCCCTCTTGTGTCTCCCTCCCACCATCCCTATCCCACCCCTCTAGGTGGTCACAAAGCACCGAGTTGATCTCCCTGTGCCATGCAGCTGCTTCCCACTACCTGACTATTTTACATTTGGTAGTGTCTATATGTCAATGCCACTCTCTCACTTCATCCCAGCCTACACTTCCCCCTCCCTGTGTCCTCAAGTCCATTCTCTATGTCTGCATCTTTATTCCTGTCCTGCCCCTAGGTTCATCAGAACCTTTTTTTTTTTTTTTTAGATTCCATATATATGTGTTAGCATACAGTATCTGTTTTTCTCTTTCTGACTTACTTCACTCTGTATGACAGGCTCTAGGTGCATCCACCTCACTACAAATAACTCAATTTCGTTTCTTTCTATGGCTGAGTAATATTCCATTGTATATATGTGCCACAACTTCTTTATCCATTCATCTGTCAATGGACACTTAGGTTGCTTCCATGTCCTGGCTACTGTAAATAGTGCTGCAATGAATATTGTGGTACATGTCTCTTTTTGAATTATGGTTTTCTCAGGGTATATGGCCAGCCGCGGGATTGCTGGGTCATATGGTAGTTGTATTTTTAGTTTTTAAAGGAACCTCCATACTGTTCTCCATAGTGGCTGTATCAATTTACATTCCCACCAACAGTGCAAGAGGGTTCCCTTTTCTCCACACCCTCTCCAGTGTTTATTGTTTGGTTTATTGTTTGTAGATTTTTTGATGATGGTCATTCTGACCGGTGTGAGGCGACACCTCATCGTAATTCTGATTTGCATTTCTCTAATAACTAGTGATGTTGAGCATCCTTTCATGTGTTTGTTGGCAATCTGTATATCTTCTGTGGAGAAATGTCTATTTAGGTCTTCTGCCCATTTTTGGGTTGGGTTGTTTGTTTTTTGATATTGAGCTGCATGAGCTGCTTGTAAATTTTGGAGATTAATCCTTTGTCAGTTGCTTCGTTTGCAAATATTTTCTCCCATTCTGAGGGTTGTCTTTTCATCTTGTTTATGGTTTCCTTTGCTGTGCAAAAGCTTTTAAGTTTCATTAGGTCCCATTTGTTTATTTTTGTTTTTATTTCCATTTCTCTAGGAGGTGAGTCAAAAAGGATCTTGCTGTGATTTATGTCATAGAGTGTTCTGCCTATGTTTTCCCTAAGAGTTTTATAGTGTCTGGTTAAGGATATCTTTAAATTTATTTCATTCCAAATTTTAAATAAATTAAATAGTCAATGGCAATTTACCAGCTCCCAAATGCTAGGGTTGCGGGGAAGGAACGTAAGAATGACTAACATTGGAATAAAAATCGGAGAATATAATTTAATAGCAAAATTGGTATTTAGCCACTATTTGCACATATTCTTCTGCATTCACCTCCATGTGTTAGCCCATTATTTGAATAGTTTATTAACTGGAGTCTCAATTTGTTTTTTCCTTTCAAAAAAAAAAAAGTCAGTGGAAATTTCATTTGTGACACAACTTAATTCTGGATTTTACTTTTGATTCCAGCCAGGGTTTACTTTGATGTTTTCAAAATGAATTTCAAAGACCATTTATTCAGTAAATTTTGAAAATAGAAACATACTGAAACTTTTATCCCATTTGGTAAGCAGTCATCCTTTAGTTTTATCCAAGTTTTCCCATGAAAATGCCAATCGGGAATAAAACTGACAAATATATTCAATCAAAGATGGATTTTTTTTGCTCTTAAGTTGCAAACGGCCTCATTAAAATAAAAGCACCTCCTTAGGGATTGCATAAAGCAGAGAATTGGTACCTAAATGGTATTTATGACCAGGCTAAATGTAAAGTGAATTAAAATTTAAAGGATTATAGTCAGGTAGGCCACAGACATCAGTAGAGAAATGTCCATTAAGAAGATGAAAGAACTAGCGGTCCCTGGTGACAGGCATATGTCAGGTTAGCGGTCAGGCATACCTATACACTTAGTGCCACAGCAAATGAGAAACACATTGCCCAAGGAGGAAAGTACTTACGAGATATTTATTTTAGACTAAAAAAAATCATCAAACTAACATTTTGGAATTCATATCCATCATTGTCATCAAACTAAAGTGAAAAGAATGGGAGAAATAAGATGTGGACTGATAATAAATATTATCACATATGTGTTTATAGATACCGTATACACTCTGACCCATGACTGTATTTATAGAATCCACTGAAAGCATAATCCTTTAAGAGTCTCACTGCATCTATGGTGATATAACCACAAAGAGATGCCACTGCCTGGCTACAAGTAAAGGTCTTGTTTAATTTTTTTTTTTTTAAAGTGAAATAGCTTCTAGGGTGCAAATACACCAAGGGATGCATTCTTCATAATGTGAATGAGTCACAAAACCAGTTACTATTTTGTCATTTTCACGACACAATGCTGTCCTGTGCACAGAGCATCTGCCTTGTTAAAATCAGGAATTCTTTTAAATGATCATCAAATGCCTTTACGTGATGACTCATGGACACAGGAAATCTGGTCTCATAATTACAAAAGACTGACTGCTTCTCTCTCCCCTCTCCTCCCCTTCTCTCCTCTCCAGTCCTCTCCTACTATCCTCCTCTCCTCTGCTCTCTTTCCTACTATTCTCTTCCCTTCTTTCTATTCCTCTCCTCTCCATCTCTCTCCTCTCCTTTGGCATTTGATATAGCAAAAGATGTTTGAAGATTGTTTATTGCATGGTTCTCCTTCTCTGACATGTATTCATAATTCAAACATAACTGTTTCTCACTCTATGCTTTTAAAATCAGTTCAGAGAGAATATTTTCCTTACTAAGGGTGCAACTCATTTTTTTTTTTTAGGAATCATGGCTTCCAATCCCACTTTTAAACTAACGAGCCCCTGATGTCTAAGGATACCAAGATGTACTCACTGCCGAGCTGAAGCCACTCTCCAATATGGACTTGTGTTCCCGCAAATATGAAAAAAATGGTGTTTTACAATCTTATTTTACCTTCAAACAGAAAGAGTCTTTTTTTTTTTTTTTAGCGGTACGCGGGCCTCTCACTGTTGTGGCCTCTCCCGTTGCGGAGCACAGGCTGCGGACGTGCAGGCTCAGCGGCCATGGCTGACGGGCCCAGCCGCTCCGCGGCATGTGGGATCTTCCCGGACCGGGGCACGAACCCGTGTCCCCTGCATTGGCAGGCGGACTCTCAACCACTGCGCCACCAGGGAAGCCCCAGAAAGAGTCTTTCGTTACCAATGCTCTATTGTGACTTCACTGGACATCTTAAATATTCTTGGGGTGGTTTTCCTGGTCTTTAAGATGAAAATGGTTCAGAGATGCCCTTCTCCTAGTTCCATCTCTGTTGTCAGTTCATAGCCCTGTATTTCAATATAATTACCTGGTGGATAAAATCTTGGAAACCAGGAATAAGAAGTGACAGAGGATGGCTTTAAAATCACCATTTCCCAACCTCAGGATCTTCTAGTTTTTGCACCATCCTTCTGCAACCTCATCAGCCTTATCACTACTCTTTATATAATTATCACCAACCACATATTAGATTGTGTAACTGACTGAGAACCCAGTGAAACAAAAGGTCATGGCTTAAAGATCTGTGGTAAACATCATCCCTAGGATAGAATTTGGTGTAAAAACATAGTAGATTTATTGAGGTGAGATGTGGTAAATAAATACATAGGTTGGACTCCTACCAGCTACCTTAGGAATGCAAATGGGGGTCTAATAAGGAATGAATTAGGATAACTGGATCCCAGCCCCACCTTCCCCCCAAAAATAAACTTGGTCCAATTTTTATATAGAGTGTGTACATTTCTAAAATGTAGTGTTTTAGGATTCTAGAAAAATTATTCTGCCATGTACTCTCATTTCACATTTAAGGACCTCTCTGCTGGGGCAGAGTCACTCCCGTGATGATCTACTAGCTGAGATCTCTAAGAGAAGCATACGCTATGGAACTCTCTCACCCTCCCTACCTTCACCGTGAATTTGACATCAGTGTCTTTACTGCAGTATCTTGCTCTCAGCCCTGTTGGCTAGTTAGTATTAATTCAAATTATTGAGATAATGGATAAATAAAATGTGTGAGTTTTCTTCCTTCAGAGCTCCATATTGTAATATATTTAAAGAAGCTTTAAGTTAAACAAATAGCAAGAACTTCAGGCAGAAAAGTTAGACAGTGGTGGGAGTGATTTGACACTCAGAGAACCTTCCATCCTCCTCATGTAGCTGGCTACTCTATCTGGATGCAGGGCTTTTCCTTCCAGCTGAAGCCCACCCAAAGGTGTGCTCGACTCTACGTATGCCACACAGCTCCTCTTCAACAAGCTACCAGTCCCCTCGATATATGCTCAGTAGTTTTTTTCCAAATTTCATTTTTATTAAATACAAGGCTCCTGTGAAATATCAAAAAGAAAGTTGAATATATTTAGGAGTAAAGGAGATGTCTTAATGTATTTTGGCTATGTCAAAGCATGTGTGCTTGATAGGGAAAATTTTCACACCACTCCAACCCCATACTCCTCAGGGAGCAATCTCAGCTGGCCTCATTAGAGAGACGTTAAATTCGGGCTAATCTCAAACGGTCTGCAGTTTGATGTCTGCTCACCATCTCTAGAGATTGTAATCTGAATTAGATAAATTGCTTGGAATCTATTTCTTCATCATTTCTCTATTTAAAGTGTATACTGAAATGGATGTCAAGTTATGCAGGTATCCTCCTTTTTGAAAGTTTGCTTTATGCCACTTCACTTTTACAGAAGACCTACTTTAGTACGTGTTTTTGTTAACTGAAAGAAATCTGAAGATAATTTTTGATTTTACTATAAGGAAAGGCAAAAAGTGAAAATGGTGTTCAGTTTGTTTTGCAGCGAGCCCTTATAGAAGTGACAGGCACCCTGCGCAGTGAGAGAGGCACCGCTGAGCTCCTTCCCAGGGAACTACACTCAGCATCTTAGCATCCAGGCTCCATAGTTTTCAACTATGTCTATGAGCATCTGTGCTTTGTCTCGATTTATTTTGTGCATCCATTAGCAAGATTTGGACTAAGGTAATGCTTCTTTACTTTACTCCACTTTCATTTGAGAAAGGTTTCACAGAAACACGCCCTCCTTTCTAATAGTGGATGGTGGGGGAAACCTGTACTTAAATAGAGTGAGTGAAAAAGAAGGGACCCGCGCTGCTAATAGAAATAGTACAAACCACAAGCAACTAAGAGGCTGCTCTAAAACATGTCCTTACAATTTACTCAGAAGCTTAAACTTCCATTCTGTCAGACTTGGAGAAAGGAGGAATTTCAAAAATGAGGGGGCTCTCCACTGAAAATAACTGTCCTAACTAGGTCTTGCGAGACTTCAGATTCAAGCTCTAGCCAGTCTGTAAACCTCAAAGGTCAAGGGTTCAAGGGGAAAGAAATGATTGCCACATCCAGGCCACATAGAGCTTGTCATCATTGTCCTCTTTAAGAAATGTCAGGCATTTCCTCTTTCCAACCAAGAAAGAGTCTAAGGAACCAAACTTGTGTTCCCACAATTTAGAATTTCAACAAGTAATTCATTTGTCTTTGAGTGAAAAATAATAATAAAGAAAGGTGGGGAATAATTTAAGAGGGGAAAAGGAGTCTCTTGAAGTGGCTATTATCTGGTGCCATGTTAATGCTCTTAGCCTGGGAAGTAATGTTTTCATCATTTGCAATGTAGGAAGAAAATGTATATCTTGTAATGAACCAGAAGTTCTCAGCATTTCTGGACTAGAATTGCCTGCATAAATATCTAGCAAAATACCGGACACTTCATTGCAGCTGAATGTGTGTTTATTGAAAATAATTTTCTCTATAGCATACCTCTGTGCATGAAACTACTGTCTAAAAAGATATTTAAAATGAAGAGTGATTATGATGGAGGTAGGAGAAGTAAACATGTTCTTAATGAAAATACTAACAGAATCTGCTCGCTTTTGACATATCAAGAAGTGTTATATTATTTTTGTTTTTCAGAAAGAAAATCTGAAAAAGTGTTAAAACAAGCAAGGTGTGGAACTCAGTCTCCAGATGCCTCCTACTGAAGCTGTGGAGTTGGATTGACTAGGGCCCACCCGGACTTAACCCCAAGGTTTGGGGTCCATTTCCAGGCCAAAACCCAAGTTTCCAGTTCAGGGCCCCCAGATTTCATTAAGATTTCCCGTGAATCACGTCCAGGCTAATTCAGTCTTGAACAATCAATCACTCTCACTGCATTTTGTGAGTGGGAGTGATTGATGGTATTCTGCTGGTCATGGCTGACCCAGACGTAGGAAGCAGACCTGAGCACCATGCCTCATGTGTGAGTGGCTTATCTGGAATCAGTCAACTGCAAGAAACTCTCTGTGTCTTCCTGGTTCCTTTCCTAGACAGACACATAGCCTTCAGGTCTTTCCTATGCGTCCTCTTGTTTGCTTCAGCTATTCTTGCTCTCTCCTTCCCCTCACTCTCAGGAAATAGCTGTGTGTCTGCACCCCTGTACTTATTTTCTTAGCCCTGGGTTAACTAGACCCCATTTCCCCCAACACATTCAATTATTTGTCCATTTAATCTTTACTGTTTAGAATCTTACCTGCTAAATCATCAAATCTTCCTCTTCCCTCTTCTAAAACCTGGACCTTTTCAGTAGTTGTCCCTTCTCTTGTTTTCTCATAGACCTGTTAGAGAAGAAAAAGAAAAGAAATGTCATTCGAACTGCTTTTCTCCTCTTTCTGACATTGTTCTTTTAAGCAACGGGGGGAAAACAACACAACAGCTCCACCGTTTTGTCCATTAGTATGTTTTGTTTGCCGTGTTTGCAGCTGGTTATCTTCCATTCTTGGGAGTATTCATGTTGCATTTCAGAGAACAGTGTACCATTTTGTAGATGTTATCATTATGGCCTTTGCGCCCAGAATTACCACTGCTGTTACAGTCACTACAAGGAAATGCTCTCCCACTCATTTCTCCGATAAGAAGCTGCCTGGCGTCCTCAGGCTTCCCATGGTCTGCTAGCTGGACCGAGACGGTTGGAGCAAGGGTTTCAAAGGGAGGCTAATAATGTGCACAGTTTTCCGAATTGTTATTTTTCCCCAAAACTCACTGTAGTTGTGAAAACCCTTATGAAAAATGATTAGAGAAGTTGCGGAAATTCACAAACACAAGGCAAAACTCAAAGCAGTTTTTTTCATCATTTTGGTGAACAGAAGAAAGGAGGGCCCATTCTTTCCTGTCTCACAGCAGAATCATGATTCCGAAGCACAACCACCACATATATTTATGAAATTATGGACAGTTTCTTTTAAAGGAGAAGCACAATTACAATAAGTCAGAGAAAAATAGAGAGTGATTTTCCCATAGGTTACAAATAAAAGGACATTCGTTATTTAGCATGTAACTTATATCCATTTATTTGTTTAAAATCAAGGATTAAATAAATATATAGATTTATAAGATATAATCATTTGAGAAAGAATATTATAAAAATATATGGTATATAAATACACACATCTTTTAAGAGTCTATAAATATATGTATATATACATATACACACACAAACACACCTTCATGGTTATAGATATATAAATGGATGGAATTAAAAGGAGCAAAATATTTGTTAAATAAGACCATGAGAAGAGAGTTTTTTCTAACATAGTTGAATCTCTTAGAGGAGAGAAATGTTTTTCCCGAGGGACTTTTAGAATTTTATGATTTTGTTCAACTAGCAGATGCAATATAAACATTCTATATACTTTTGTGACTTCTTTTTTCCTTTCTTGGTCTCTGCTAGGAAGTGTAAAAGACAGTAAATAACACAATAGCATATTTAATAAACAAATAAACAAACAAACAGATGCATGAAGGGGCCCCTGTGTGCTCCGTTTGCCCCATCAGTATTTCCAGGAGGGGCCGGGCAATCAGCTCCATGGGCTCCGTGTTGGGGGAGGATGAGCAGGCAGTGTGCCTGAAGGGACGTCAGGCTTTTGCTGTGTGGTGGTGGCATGTATGTGGCCTCCCTGCTAGGCTCAGAGCAGCAGGGACCCACTCACTCTCCCCTGCTCTGTCTGAGGGCAGCACACCTGAATCTCACCCAAGAGGAACCTAGCCCTGAAGGGAGTGACAACTGAGGTGTCCTAAGGCGGAGCTGGCAGCCCCCTCTGAGCAGTCTTTCTACCCCCTCGAGGGCCCCACTGCTGCTACAGAAGCAGCATTGTGTAAGCCATTGCTGAATCACAAAAATATCCCTTTACTGTCAGCCATGTCATCCTTAGATGAAAAGCCAGGCTCCTCCCCGGCCATGAGGAGAAAACTTGGATGGGGATGGAGAGGAAACAAGATTTCTCCCCATCATATCCTAAACACTATGTTGCTGACTCCCTCTCAGACAGGAAAGGTCACTGTTTCTGATTTTCTTAGTGAAGAATAAAACCATCTTTTGAAATTACAGTCACTAAAAGTACACGTGGCTTAGAGCACAGGAAATGCCATGGTTCCTAACCAAATAAGAACCAGGGAACTGTCCAGTTACGTTTTTTTATTATTCGTATCTGCACATCAGAATATGCGTATTAATGTTATTTGGTGAGATTACTGTTAAGCAAAGAATATGCTGGAGAGATATGATTTCTTCAATGCTAGGGACAGGCAGATGCGTATCAAATGTCCATAAACATCTGAAAGCAGATAAGAAAATATTGGCCTTGCTTCAAATGAGATGGAAGCAAAGATGGTCAAGAATTATTTATCAGAAATGGAGTGGAAAAAGATCAGGTATGTAGAACCTCCAGGGTTTGTAGTTGCAAGCAAATGAAGAGTAAAATTTTAGATACAAGTTCTTGAAATGCTGCTATACTTAGTTAAATAAACAACTAATGAAAATATATGAGAGTTTAAAGGGTAAAGATGTTGTCCATCATTACCTACAAATAAAGGGTAATTGAGCATATTTTGAGATTTTTCCCCTTTATAATAGTGAAGCAAGATTAATTTGAAAATCAACTCTTATTCCTGCACTAATGACCTTAAATCCAGACGGCGGTATTCTTTTTCACCCAGAGCATGAGAACAATTCTTCTGCGTAGAATGCAAAAATATCTAAGGGGAAACTAGTCCTTAAAATCAGGCATGACCCAGCTGTATTGGTTAAAAGATATCATTTTTATGAAATATAACCACAATGTCTTTTGAAGACATATTCAATAATTAGGTTGGTGTCCCTTATATGTTTCTTAGACCACAGTATATTAACATATTTATATCATATATACATACATACATATATATGTAAGAGATAGACAAAAAACATCATTTAAAAATATTGAAAGCAGTTTCAACTTCCTAAAAGGTAAGGATTGTAGTTCAGCTTTGGGGCAGAATTATTTTGTTCTAAGAAAAGCACTTGAGTGGGCTCCTTAGTTACAGAACTTTAAAGAGAGCATGGGCACATTGTTCTTGAGAAAAACTATGAAGTGAACCCTGAGTTGAATGCAGATGTTCGCTGGAGAAATTATCTGTTCTATTTGATAATGAAGATTGGGTACAGATTTAGCAGAGCTTTCTCATGCTTTGTAACTCTAAGGAAAATGTGTCTGTACTCTACAAGGATTTAGAGTATCCTGAGCCTATATGGCGTTGCTTATTTTGTTTTATCCTTGCTCAAAACCTGCAAGTCTGAACTTTACCACAAACTGAAAGAAAGATATAGGAAAGAAAGATCTGGAATAAGATTGGCCCAGTTCAGCACTGTGGATACTCTGTGTGTGGATACTCTGCATGTGGAACTCAAGATGAACGAACCTAGATATCTCTTTTGATTTTGGAATATTCCTGGAGCTATGTAACTGCATCACTCTGCATCAAATGAGTCCCACTACCAAACATTTTTGGGAAAGGTCTACCTGAATATAAGAATGAAGACTTGAGAGACAGACCTCAAACTGGAGTTAGGAGGAACTCTTCTTCTCTTTCTGGAACCTCATAGGGTTAGCGCTTGATCAATGGGAAGAGCAAGCCTGCTAGAGCGCATTTCCATTGGCCTTGCCGTTTGGTGATGGTCTACAAAATATGACCATGGTAAGGCTCTCTGTGCTGCATTTCCTTCCATTAGTTTTAAGCATTCAGAGAAGTCCACCTTGTTAAAGAGAACATCTTCCAGACTTGGAACTAAGTACCAAAGGGGAGAGCAACAGGTCCTGCCGTAAACCCAGATAGACATCACAGCTCAGCATCTCTCAGAAGAGAGTTATCTCTGGAAGTTTTAGCAGAAGCAGTGGGGAGAAGGTGCAGAAATACAAGAGATGCATGACACCATTCACTTATTCTTGATGTTCACTAGCTGCCCCAGGAGAGCCTATTCTGTTTTACCTCCAACCGGTATACTGCTGTCCAGTTATGGCACTAGCCATCTGGAGTTAGCATAGACACCACAATTTAAGCATTCAATCCTCCACAAGACCTCCCCTGCTGCAAATTCCATGGCAAGTTCAGGGTTTCCTCAGTCCACCAATACTTGATTGACTGACTACAAATTCAAGGTTTCCCTCAACATCTTCAAGTTGGATAATTCACTAGAAAGACTCACAGAACTCAGCAAGGTACTGCAGTTAGGACGACAGTTTTATTATAAAGGATACAATTCGGTAATAGCCAAATGAAGAGACACACAGGGTGAGGTCTAGGAGGGTCCTAATCTCAGGACTTCCACGCCTCCCTCTTGTGGGACCTGGGCATATCATCATGCTCTCAGCACATCAATTTGTTCACCAGCCAGGGAACTCCACTGAGCATGTGTCCAGTCTTTACTGGGGTTTCATTACATAAGCATGATTCATTAAATTAATGCCCATATAATTGAACTCAATTTCCAGCCTCCCTTCCTTCTCCAGAGTTTGGGTTGGGTCAAAATTCCAACCTTGTAACCAGACGTTGGCATTTTGGGGGATCAGACCTCAATCTGAAACTATCTAGGGATCCACTATGAGTAACCTCACTAGCAAAAACTCAGATGTGATCAAGAATAACAAAGCTCATGAATAATAAAGGTGTTTCTATCACTCACATCATTCCAAGGGTTGTGGAAGTTCCAGGGCAGGAACACAGGATGAAAACCAAGTTCTTTATTATGCAGCATACCTATTTCAGAAGTGGATAGGGAGGCTTGTTGAGACTCTCTGTTAGCATTCAAAGAGAGTGGAAGCCAGAGCCATGCAGTTTGGAGAGACATATGACTGTGTTTGTAGTCACTTTATTGGGAGACCTAGGCAAACTGTATAATACTTAGGAAATGGAAATTGTTTGTTTTTAAAGGTTCTTCTTTCTTGATTTTAACACTGGTATGATAAGAGGAGGCTTCTCAAGTCAAGTAGTCTCCAAATATGGGTACTAATCCAAGTGTGCTACTCATACAAATTTGGTAAGCCACCTGAGGACTTTATGGTTCCATATATTTCTAATCTTCCTGAGCTGGCTCTGATTTCCAGTGAGAGATCCTTACATTCCTCAAGTCTGTATTGCTCATGCCCTATAAGCAAGTAAAACTCTGTGCTGTGAGAAGGTCGGCACCAATGTAGAAAAGTCACAAGACGGGAGAGCTGCAGATCTTGTTTTAAATGTTTTTATAAACAAGATATAAAGTTCAAAGAATTGCAGTAGTACCATAATACATTCATTTGAAAAGCTACGATATGAAAAGTTCTTGAGTAAGACATCTACTTTTTACCTGTATTTATCCCTAAAGCATGTTTCAAAACACTCAACAAATTTTATCTACTACAAACCCTGCCTGACATTCCCCAGATGAGAATGAAATGCATCAGAGGGCCATTTTAACAAAGGAGAAAATGACTGCTCCTTAGAACTAAGAGAATGAAGAATGGTATTGAAGGAAAACCACGTGCAGTACTGCACGTTAGGCACCATTGGATGTACTGTTTGCTTAGTCTTTCTCTGGATGATGAATGATGTTCTACTTCAAGGAAACAAGACATATGGTACAGATGCTATCACTGCACACAGGAAACTGGCAAAAAGTAGTTAAGTGATTTTCTAAGTTTACTCAGAAAGCCAGTAGCAGAATTGGGTCAAAAGCCCCATGTTTTATTATTATTACTAAAGCAGGAGCACCTATAAAAAGAGTTTGAAGGGTTAAGTACAAGGTCTTAAATTGATCATTTTTAACCTTTTGTTTAATCTTATGTCATTCTACCCTTTCTCAAGCTCCTTTGTAGATCACAAGTAGATTTATTAATGCCTAGGTGTTCTTATGCTTTTCAGAACTGGTTCATAATTTCCATTCTTTTACTTAAATTTAGTTTTCCCCTCAAAAAAAAAAAAAAAAAACCTTTCTGGATACTCAAGGATTGAGAGAGGAGGGAATTTTTTAAGTCCCCTGCGTAATGCCCATTGATTTTGTGGTGGAAGTAATTAGCTAATCTAGGTGTGGTTCTGTTGTACATTTGGATCCCTGGATCTACTCTGTAGGGCTTTTTTTTTTTCTTCTTCTTCCTTAACTTTCAAGAACAGTGAAAAAAACTGTTTCTTTCTAAGAAAAATTTAAAAATAATTTTGAAAAACAGAAGAAAAAGTTTCTGTATTTGCTTTGCTGGCTTTAGACTGTTACCTTTGCTTATTTTTCTCATTTCCACATAACAAATAGAATTAAATTTTATTTTATAAAGGGTGTTGTTAAGTCTGAATTTTTTTTTCATCTAAAACACATTAAGTTCCTTAGATATTTAAGAGTGCATAATTACAAATGTATATCATTAAAGCAAAACTATATTAATTAATACAAAGCTGCCCTAGGGTCTAGTAGCTTTTGGAGGCCCCAGCAAAACTACTTAGAGACTTTTCTCCTTTGTCTAAACATGTTGATTTCTTTCTTCAATTTTAATTTTGTAACTTAACACAAAGTACATTTTGGGAATGTGCACAATTAGTTTAGAAGGTAAGTCAAGTTTGTAAATAATAAATAATAATACAGTAAAAAAAAACCACAATAGCTGTGGTTCTATCATTAAGGCATATTTTTTTCTAGTAGTATACATTATACAATACATACTTTAAGCCCAACTATTGGAATATTCATTTTCATTAAATGTTGTTTTTTTAAAATAAGTCCATTCCTTCAAATTCAAACAAAATATTTGTGTAAATGGAAAAAACTTAATTATGTTTAGTCTAAGGAAGGAAAGACAAGTCTAAATGTGTGAGTTATATCACAATACAGATTTTTTTTAAAAAAATCAATTTGCTCATTTTCAAGTATCTTTGGTTGTCGTGTTGAAGGTGATGTTATAGCAATAGCTACTACACACTACCAGAAGTATATACAACAAAGACTAGCAGATAGACACACTAAGGGATTTTTATGGCATTAACTAACCTGGAGCAACAAAAGATTTCCTAGTGGAGGTTCTAGGGGGCCTACTTTAATGATTGGATAAATGTAGGTTGCAATAAGCATACTGACATAAGATAAATGGGTGCTTTTAGAGGTTTCTCAGCCTCAGCACTATTGACATTTTGGGGTGGATAATTCTTTGTTGTGGGTGATTGTCCCGTGCATTATAGGATGTTTCACAGCACCCTTGGCCTCTGCTCACTAGATACTAGTAACATCCCCTGACTCATTGTAAAAAACTAAGATGCCTCTGGCATTGTCAAATGTTCCCTGAGGGACAAAATCATCCCTGATTGAGAACCACTGGTTTAGAAGATGCTTGGAAATAGCTTTCATTCCACATTAAATATTTTAATGCCTCTCTATGTAGGATTTGCTTTATTAATTGAATCAGTAAACACACTTCTTCCTAATACATATGAAGCCCACTTAGCCCAGACTCTGAGTGAATTATCTCAAATTCCAAATTGATATCATCTAAATTAATTCACTTTATTGTATAAACCTAATCAACATTGCATTAACCAGAGGTTCATATAAGTTTATAATATTTTTCATCCTCTATCAAACAGCTCTTATGAGTATCTTAGTCTAAACAAAGCTTTGCAAACTATGTTATCATTTGTACAACAAAGGAATATGAGGCAAAATGTTAATTCTGTTGTGGTTCAGCATGTTTACCCACACTGGTCAGTCTTGCCTATTATCAGATATAGTAATTGTCTAACTTGTGTAGTTGTACTTTTTCCAACAAAAACTAAAACAGTTATTGTTGAGGGAATATCTTTAATAACAGTATTCTAGGAGTTCAATGAAATATGTGTCATTTCTACTGAAATCATCCAAGTGGTTGGAAGAAATCGTGAGAATGTGAATGAAATTGGGAAAGGAATTAGAAGAGTATTGGGACTGGTCCTGTGAACCACAGAAATTGTTGCTTTTCTCAGCTTCCCTTCTTTTCTGATGTCCAAAACAAGAGCCTGAGCTCATCTCTTGAATTCCCAGCTGTAATTACTTCATAGTATCCTGTGGGTATCTTCACCTTCTATTCTTCAAGTAACTCTACACTTTTGTCTTTGCTCTCGATGCCAACATAGGCTATCTGCCAAAAGATCCTTATCTGCCTGTACTATTTTTTATAACCTGTTTACTGAGCCCCTTTTCTTATTTCCCCTCTTATTAGCCCTAACATTTTCAACATTCAAATTTCAAAAGCAAAGAGCTACTTGCTTATTTACCAGTTGATCTTTTTAACTTTATAACAATAACTAAAAATACTAGAAACCACTCATTTCTCAGCTCCAGTCTTTCATAAATCATGGTGTAATGGGACTGGAATAGACCTTAGGGGTCAACTTGCCACAGATGGGAGCTTTAAGCAAAAGGCTCAAAGTTATAAAGACCCAAAATCAAATTCCACCTCCATTTTACATTATAGGAGTGACACTGAACAGGCTCTTAAATTTACTGAGTCTCAGCATAACTCTTAAATGGGTATAGGAGATCCTACCTTATAGGAACATAGGAGGTAATGTATTGAATTTTTCTGACACATAGCACATAATTAATAAATATTTATTTCCCTCTCATTATTCCCATTTGAGTAAATGCTACGATAAATATCTGTAATTGGAATTCCTTATCCACATTATAGCAATTTTATTTTAATTAAAGTTTTTGCTTAGGTAATGTACGCCCTGGTTAAAAATTCAAATACTACAGGACACAGTTGGTGAAAAGTAAACTTTTCCATGAACAACTACTATTATGGTCTGTGTGTGTGTGTGTGTGTGTGTAACCAATTAGAGGTAGCCCATGTACACACAAATGCACTCGCATGCACGCATTTCTCTTTGACAGAAGTTGTAGGATACTATGCATACCATCCTATATCTTGAATTTAACATGAAACCTATTTAAGTATTTCAAGGTTCTTGTATTATTGCTGTGTTTATTTTTCTAAGCAATAAATACCTTCAGTTTCTTTAATATATATCTACATATGTATATATGTATATTTATACCTATCTATACCTATCTCTGTATCTATGTATTCTATCTTCATAGTAATAACAACATTGATGCAAACAATTAGCAATAATCCAACTGACAGCAGTATGCCTACACTCTTAAACTAGGGCATGGCAGTCAATTGAAATTCCTAGTGGTTTCATAGTTCTGGTATAGCTGAGATTCTAGATTTTAAAAGAGTCCCTTCTTAAAATTAGGTGCTCTTTATGGTACATTTAATAAGATTCTCCTTTGTAGAGGTGACAATGATAATGAAAAGTTTCGTATGGGCCTTGGGGGCAGAAATGTCTTTTTGAGTATGTGTTTTCTTTTAAATTAATTGACTTCATGTCTTAAATTATCTACAGTAATACAGACTAAGCTTTGCTGTTGCATCAACTGACTTTGTCTATTTTAAAATTAATTCTTATTCAACTCAAAGTGAGAAAAGAAAACTTCCCCAGATAAAGTGGAGAATGTCCTGTTTCTCAATTTTTTTTTTTTTTTTGCGGTATGCGGGCCTCTCACTGTTGTGGCCTCTCCCTTTGCGGAGCACAGGCTCCAGACGCGCAGGCTCAGCGGCCATGGCTCACGGGCCCAGCCGCTCCACGGCATGTGGGATCCTCCCGGACCGGGGAATGAATCCGTGTCTCCTGCATCGGAAGGCGTATTCAACCACTGCACCACCAGGGAAGCCCGTTTCTCAAATTTTAATCTAGAGCAAAGGTTTACAAAAGGAGTTATGAGGTTCATTAAAATAAACATCTGAGGGTTTTGTGAAATATTACAATTGTACATGCAGACTTTTTTTTCCAAAAGGGGGCCCAAAGCTCTCCACAATTCTCAAACGGGGATTCATGAAAAAAAAAAAAGAAAAAGTCAAAAAGTCACTGCTCTCAATCAAGAATCTTCTCTAGAGAAGAGAACTAAACAGAGTACGTGGTTCAAAGTTCTACCCATATTTCTGGGAGAGATTGAAAAGAAGATTTCTTCAGAATGTCAACAAATTCTTAAGAATGCTGTGGAGAATAGCTGTTTTCCCCTTAGATGGAGATTGTGAAGGCTAGTTTTATGTGTCAACTTGACTAGGCTATGCTACCCAATAACTTAATCAAACACTAATCTAGGTGTTGCTATGAAAGTATTTTGTAGCTATGGTTACCATCTACCATCAGTTGACTTTAAATAAAGGAGATTATCCTCCATAAAATGGGTGGGCCTCATCCAATCAGTTGAAGGCTGTAATAGCAGGAAAATGAGGTTTACCAGAGAAGAAAACAATCTGACTTAAGACTGCACCATCAACTCCTGCCTGAGTTTCAAGCCTCACAGCCTGCCTTATAGGTTTCAGACTTTCCAGCCCCTGTAATCATGAATCAATTTCTTAAAATAAATTGTAGGTATAGATATAGAAATAGATATGGATATGGATATGGATATAGATATTTATTGATTTCAATCCTTGTTTCTCTGGAGAATTCTGACTAATCTGATATATGGGCCAACATTAGAAAAGAAAATAGTAATAGAAAGGATCATTATATCAAGTGAGAAATTTCTTTCAGAATTCTAGAAGTGCTAGAGCCTTAAAGAAAATAAAAGAGGGGGGATTGCTTAGTACAGAACTAAGAGGCCTCTCCTGAATAGGTGTTTAAAAATAGCTCCAAATCCTTGCTGGGCTTAAAACAAAGGAAACACTAGCTATTGAGAAGACATCAGAGGATCCCAGCTGAGAAAGTGTTCCAAAATGGAAAGTATCAGGCAGCAGGGGTAACAGTGAAACATGGCTTCGAGTTCCAGAGACCAGAGTATTCCTACTTCAGCTCTCATGACCATGCTAGATTCAGGGCTTTGCCCACCATTGTTCTCCAAGAACCATGGGACATTGCGATGTTCCTTATGGTACAATCAACACCGTACATGTAATAAAGTTTAATATACTAATATATTATTTTATCATAATTCTAAAATATTATACCAGAAACTCTGACAAGTCTGCGAGAGCATTTTCTCTTTTTATTTGTGTGGCAGAAAGTTGCCAATCAAGTTTGGACAAGCTAAGGAGAAGAACAGAGAAGCATGTTTTCAACTGTAAAACAAAAGAACTCACTAAATCATGTATACAATTACTTCATGTTCTTGGTACCTGGTTCATAAGTGATGCCCTGGACAAGGAACACAGCTGAAAAAGGCCACAAAGCACATCTTGGAAAGATTCAATATGTTTGCACCACATTTGTAGTTTCTTCTCTTCAAAGCTGCTTTATTTTGCAACTCTTTCCCTAATTAACAGTGTCCTGGCAGCCCTATAAGGAAGTCCAGTTGAAAAGATGCCAAAAAACTGCCATGACCATTTCTTAATGTCAAGCACAAGCCAAAAGTGAGCTTCAACGTGTTACCTGAATTAGTTTTGTTTGATGTTTGGGACGTGATTTGATTTTACGCTTTAATTTTTATAAACTTTAATTTTGCTTCTTAAGTCAAAAAAGCAGAGGAAGGGGTACAAAGAGGTCATTACAGGGAAAGTTTTTTTATAGCTGTCATTGGTGAGTTTTTGTTTATTCACCCTGGGAGGGCTTTAATAACTGCGCTGCTTTGTTGATCGCATGACCGTGTTTGCACTGGTCTTGCTTCTGAATACCTAGGCAAGGGTCTTTCATCTGATTCACACGTCGCTCAATCTTGGATCAATGCCAGATTCCCCACCTTCATGAATGATCAACTCATGTAGCCTGTTGCTAATAATGTGTTCACTTTATGGCAGATGATATTTATTCTGGACAGGGTGAATACAGACCTTGGATGTTTGAACAGGGCAGAGCGGTACATAGTGTGTGTGGGCACACTTTCCAGGGAAAAGATCAGATCCATATCCTCAGGTTGCCCTTATCTCCCCTTTGCACTCTCATAGGAAGGGAGTTTT
This sequence comes from Hyperoodon ampullatus, assembly GCF_949752795.1. NCBI lineage: Eukaryota > Metazoa > Chordata > Mammalia > Artiodactyla > Ziphiidae > Hyperoodon > Hyperoodon ampullatus. The sequence continues at coordinate 63,282,927 of NC_136921.1, read as the reverse complement.
CAGTTCACTTCATCATTCACAAGTTACCTCCAACTTAGCCTTGTCATTGCGATTCGTCACACTTATACTCTATCCTTTTATGTGCTGTATCTCACTGAAGTCTCCACACACCAGGCTAGTGCCCCAGGGTATATGCCTACAACAAAGATCTCAAACATAGTTTAAAAGGAAACACCATAAAAGAGAAAAATAATGGTCACAGTTGCTGCTAGAGGCTGGTTTCCACAAATCCGGCAGGTTTTCCAACTTCAACCAAAGCTGAATTACAAGGGCAGCTATCAACTCAGCAGCTCTAAGTATGGTTATGTGTTGTCGCACTATGGTGTTATCTTTTTCTTTCTTCTGATTTTTCTTCTGTAGCAGCGCCCTCCAACTTAACCTTCTCAACTAAAAGATAGGGAGAACATAGTTTCTTTGTCTTCCCTTAGCTGACTGGAGAAATCTATGAGAAGCAGATGGAGCAGGCTGCTGAGCTTCCACAAGAAGCAATGATTCTGCCCTTGGCCATGTCGTGGGGCCATATTACCCATCTAGCAGATTCCCATAACTCAAATGTCAATAACTCCATTCTCATCAAGTCTGGCCATACCCAAGCTGCAGGATTCTTGAGTGTGTGCCAGGCCACCGCCCAAGACTCACCTTGGGAACATGTTAGAAATTCACCTCCCCAGAAGCCCAAACCCGGAGACTCAGTCAGTAAGGTTGGTCTGGGTTGTGAGAGTCTGTAGTTAACAAGCTTCACAGATGACACTGATTCCCTGCCTGGCTTGGTGATATCTGGTTCACGTTACGGCATTTTTCTCAGGATGTATAACTCTGGAAATACACAGGTACGGTAATACCAAGTAACAGACTCAGATGGGCAGCAGAAGGGGAAGGAAGGAGAATGTCATGTATAGAGCACTAAAAATGTGCTAAGCAATGTGCTAGGTGGTTCATCTTTGAAATCACATTTCATTCTCATAAAATGCTTAGACTTAATTACTCTGTTTTAATGACGGGAAATTTTTTTCTGCTGTTGTTTCTTCTACATAAACTAAGGGTGAGATGAGTTTGTAAGGGCTTTCCCCTAATTTTTCTTGTTGCGGTCACTTAGCTATAAAATTTAGACGATAGGTTGCCATGGCATCTACAGTCCTCGTGTGTGTGATGTGTGTTATCTTTTGGAGAAGAAGGAGAAGAAGGACATGTATATTATTACATTCCTATCAATGACAAAACAAATTATGCACATTCAAGAGCTTAAAACAACACAGATTTATTTTCTCCCAGTTCTGTAGGTCAGAAGTCTGGGTAGGCATGACTGATTCCTCTGCTTTGGGATTCCTGAGGCCAAAGATGAGGTGTCGGCCGACATGGGCTCTTGTCTGGAGGCCCTTGAAATAGGGATGGGGAGATGTACTCATAAGCAGAGACCAGATCCTGGTGGTTGGCAGCTGAGGTCCTCATTTTCTTGCTGATTGGCAGCCAGGATCCTCTCTTGACTCTTAAAGCCATCAGCATTTCTTGTCATGTTGTCCTCTCCACCTCAACACAGCAAGAGTGAGTCATATTCATGCTTTGAATCCTCTCCTTTTGTGTTTCTGCTCTCCTCTCCCCTCAGGCATGCAGTCTTCAGGGATAACCTTCCTTGCCTATATTGGGCTACTTAACTCACCCTAAAGTGCTTTCACTCAGTCTGATGAAAATCTGTGTGTCTGCTTCATGGCTGGCGTAGGTCTCTTCTGCCTGTGGCTGGGTGTAGGAGAACTTCACATTCACAACCATTTTCATATTTGAGTGGCTGGTGGCATCATATCCTGAATTAGCTGTTTAGAACCACATCTCCATATACGATCAAATGTGCAATGGCCTGGGGGCAGTGGTTTGGATTTTATATCCAACTTAGAATTCATTTGTCAGAATAAATTGGGCTTGAAACTTGATGGTGAGACTTCAAGCAACTATTCAACCAATGGTCTCTCATTTTACTGCTTTAGATAGTAAGCTCCTAAGTTCAAGACCCATGAAGGGTTACGTTGCTTTCTTCCGCAACCATCAGAGATGAGGGCAAAGGTGAATGCTTAATAAAGGGATGTAATAATGATTATAAATATAGGGATACCTGTGAGCAGAAAGGTTACACAAAAATTTCTCTTATCCATGGTCTTTGCACATATGCAGAAAGATAATGATCATTTTGGGTCATCTACTCACATGAGCATATATAGAATGCATATATTTTCCCTTATATTTTATTTTCAAAATAAATGAGAAGTAAAGTCCTCATAAACTGGAGTGGTAGTGGTGGGGAGATGTTTTTAATATATTGTTTTACTCTGAACATTTTATTTTTTCCAACCAGCCATACAAATCTACTGCATTTTCATTTCTTTAGTGGGGAAAGGCTTATTAGGAAAAAAAAAGGATAATGGCAAAACTAAGGAAAGCAATTAGCTTTGTATAAAACACAGTGCACTGTAGGAGTGTATGCAAACTCTAAATAAGCCTTTTTAGTTCAGAGCAACCAAAACACTTCTACTGACCTGAAAATAACTTTCTTCTCATTACTTTGAGCACACAGTCAGCAACACCTAGAAAGACAAGAAAAAACAACCCATAAATGGTTTCGTAGATGTCCTGCAGAGAAGTTGAATTGTATGTTTTTAATTATACACATTAATGTCTCCAAGAAAAAAGTGCCCAATAACAATGCTTTCTCAGAGGTAGTAATACTCCAAAATAAGCTCCAAAATAATCATTTAACTGTGTATTATATAGGAGGCCTTTGAAGCAGTGGAACATGTTCTAATTATCTGGCAAATACTTTTAGAATACGTGCACATTTTGCTCCTGAATTTTGTTCTTCAGGATGGTGTACTTATATCTTCACCACATATATATGAGGTCTAACAAACTGGAAATATTCCAGCGTAATGTGTTATACTTAAATAAACACATTGATTAAAGATCATTCTTGCACATTGCAGAATGAGCAAGGCCTACTTGTGATTTAAGTGCCACATGTAGACCCCATGTAAGACTGTAAGTAGTTCTCAAACCTGCTCCACCCACCTGCCTTCCAAAACATAATCCCTTAAAGTTCATTCCTCCAGAATAATTTTTTTTTCTTTACCCTAAATCCAGTAGCAGTTTAGAACAATCCTTTGAACTCTTACGCATCATTCTCATTCTAATGGAATATATCTGTGTATCATTTCCAAACTGAAAGTTGACTAATATGCCCTGATGTGGGTCATATTTTAGAGGGCAGGGGTAGTTGGGAAAGGTAAGAGCATGAGACACAGCAGGCCTGGATGGTATACCACTGGTTTAGTCTGGCAAACCAAAAGGTGTACAAAGGTACTTGGTACCCATGGGAAAGGGAAGGAACTAGAAAAGGAAAGAGACTATCAAAGAGGGAGAAGGAAAGTCTTTCAACTACTTCCAAATTTTACCTGTCACAGCGCCTCCCAGATCGCTGAGAATCACTGCCTCACTTCCTGATAAGCTAGAGATATGATTCTTAAAAAATATTATATTTCCTATTACTTTCTTAAGCACGTTGCCACTCATTCTGCATACTCACCCACAAAGGAGCAAAGCTAGTCCTTCCTGAATGCATAGTAATAGGATACTCTTGATGGAGTATCTTATTTTGTAACAGAAACTATATTAATCCATTGGCATATTTGTTAGGATTAAAGTTTACATGTCTCCATCCAAATGTGGAAAATCTCTAAACTTCATTATTTCCCTATCACGGAACTAAATTTCATAAAAGTCTCCTATTTCACTGATGAAAACAAAATCTTTACATTTACTCATTCAAAGAATGCTATTTTCTTTGAATTTTTAATAGGGTGCCATCATGGGAGACTCAGTCTCTTCAAGCTCAGGGTTGCTTACTCTCATTCTCATTTTCAAAATGCTGCACAGGTAGGTGCTGGACAAAATATGACAGTGGTCTGTGTATGGTTGGTCAGTCAAGATCATGAAAGAAAACACTTTGAAATGGGCAAAAATTATTACTGGGTATCTGTCCCGCCTAGTACACACTTCTGAGTTATATGATTCTATGACACTCTCCCACTCTGCCTTTGAGTTATTTTACAATGCTGTATATTGTAGTAAAGTGATAGCAGTGGGAATGGTTCTTGTCCATAGTACTGCCAATTAATTTTGTCTGGCGGAATGCAATTGATTACTGCCCTGATATTGCAGAGTTTGGCACTTATTGTAAATTCATTTCAGCATTCCCGATTACTTAAATAAATATGTGCTCTTTGAATTCTTCTTTCAAACATTTGTAAAATGTTCCTCACTCCTTCATTCATTAGTTAAATAAAATGTTTGACACGTGCATTTTATGTGCCTTTGAGAGCCATGATTTTCACCCCAACAAGTCATTCGCTGATGACCTTCACTGACTTCTAGTTCAGGTGGAACTGCTCTTCCCTGGCCTCTGGTGTTGACCCTGTTCTTGATGCATTTACTGCTCAAATGCTCAGTGGTGTTGTAACTAGAGGTCTGTTTTCTTAACATGACTGGAGGGCAGGGATCCCCACTTTGCTGACTCTCACCTCCACTCTCACTGGTAATGAACCCTCCAGCTAGTCCCTGGCTTTTGTCTGTTAATTTAGCCCTTGCCATGAAGATCTCACAGAATACTGGTAAATCTGAAAATTACCTTTCACTCCCCTACTGGAGGCACACATGATTTTTTCAATGTTTACATCCTACAGGGAAGGAGAATCAGGGTACACCTTCTGATATTTTTTCTGCCTCAACTTATTTTACTGCCATTCTCACTCCATTCACCTATGGAGTTACTCTCTAAGATGATTTCATATTTGGGTTCCAAGTGGACTTGCAGAGAGGAGACTCTACTTTCTTCTATAAGTGTCCATTTTCCTTTTTTGTGTGTAATTTTTCCTCTTGGGGTCAATCTCTCCAAAGGACTCTAGCAGCATCTTCACTCAACTCTTACTTTTCCAAATCTTTCCTCACACAGAGCCCAGTCCCCCAACTCCCGCCCTGAGCTCTGAAGGCTCTCTAGCCTCCTTCCTAATACATAGAAACCTTCCTTTCCGAGTTTCTCAATTTCTGTGTTTAGGGTCCCATGCTTCTGATATGTAAAAAGTGCTTTTGGAATATAGATGATATCCCCTCTCCTGACAAATACTTTAGAATCATCATTTCACTACAGACTGAAAAACAGCCAGCTTTGAAAGTTAAAGTTGAAAGAAATGCCTTTATCTAAGGTTGTACTGATCTTTTCCAAGCCTGGATGAAAGAAGTACTACACTGAAATAATCCAGCTTATTTTTAATGAACAATGTTTTGAGGAGTATCTTAAATATATAGTGCCTCTTTTAAGACTAATAACATATCTATGGTAAAAGTATTACTTACTCCCATTTTTACATGTTAGAAAATAAACATACAGATGTTATGTAGCTTGCCTGAACTAATGAGGTTACAGAATTACTCAATGACAGTGCTGAAATTTGAATGCAGAGCTACTTATTTTTTCCACTACAGCTGCATTTCCTAGTTTAATAGAAAATATAATAAAATGATAATATCCATTTTATAGAGTTTCTCTATAAAACTCTACTGTGCTGTAGTAGTTAGAATAATGATCCCCCGCCTCATAACCTAATCCCTAGAACCTGTGACTATTTTACATGTTACATGGCAAAGTTGGGGGAGGTGCTTAAATTTTATATTGAATTGAGATTGGTAATCATCTAATCTTAAAATAAGAACATTACCCTGGATTATCCTATCGGGTTCAGTGTAATCACATGGGTCACTTAATATGTAAGAGTGATGCAGAAGTATCAGAACCAGAGAGATTGCATCATAAGGCTTGACTAGCCATTACTGGCTTTGAAGATGAAAAATGGCTATAAGCCAAGGAGTATGGGTTGCCTCTAGAAGAGGGAAAAGAAAAGAAACAGATTCTCCTCGGAGTCTCCTGAAAAGAATACAGCTCTGCTGACACTTGAGTCCAGTGAGACCCATTTCTGATTTCTGACCTTAAGAACTGTAAGATAATAAATTTGTGTTGCTTTAAGCCACCAATTTGTAGCAATTTGTTACAGGAGCAGTAGGAAATAACATGTGCAATACCAGTATCTCTTTAGTCTTTTATGAATTTATATTTTCTAGATAATTGACTTCTAATTTATTTGGCAAATTCTTCTCACAAAAACCTGTCTGTTCCTCTCCCCTGATCCTGACACACAGTTAAATGCATTTCTTAGTCTCTGTGGATATGTATGATCAAGGTACTGAGTGTCAGCTAAGGGGATACATTTAGAAGTCATGCATGTCACTTCCTGGCCAAGGATTTAAAAAAGCAAGTTTCCTTCTCCTTCCTTTCTCCACTTCCACAGACTGGATGCCACTTTGCTTCAAGCAGCATGGGTGACTGGATCATCTTGTGGTAAAAAGCCACATGCAAACTAGATTGTTGCATGCGCAAGAAATAATCTATTGTGCGAAACCACTGAAATGTGTGGGTATATTTGTTGCAGTAATTACTGCTATCCTAAGTAATTCTTTATAGATATTAAAGTTATTTTTACCTGGGATCAAGGGAACTAATTAGAAACCATAAGCAATGCAATCTCGACTACCACTTTCTTTAGGATGTTGTCAGTTCTCACCACAGGAATTCACATCATCAAACTCAGGTCCCTGATTCCAGTCCCACCCTATTTCAACCCATTCTTTAAACTCTAAAGATGTCTTCCAGATACCAACTTAATTGGGTGTAATCTCTACTACTCTCCATAGACACACTTATGCTTTAGCCACATTGCATTCTCACCGTTTTCTGGCCATGCTTTTCAAACCTTCTTAGTTTTACATATGCATTAGGATCCTTGAGAGAATAGGATTTGAAAAGAAAACCATAAGACTTTAATGTTTACAGGTGTGGCTGTGGACAAGTTATATGGACTCCCGAAGCCTCAGGAAAATAGGAAGAGAGGAAAATTCCCTTAACTTTATAAAAAGCGTCTATGAAATATTTAGAGCTAATATTGTACTTAATGGTGAGAGACTGAATACGTTCCCACTAGGGTTAGGAATGAGGCAAGGATGTCTGCTCTTACCATTCTTTTCAATATAGTACAGCAATTCTACCCAGTATTATCAGGTAAGAAAAAGAAATAAAAGGCATACAAGATGAGAGAGAAAGAAATACAATATCCCTGTTCGCAGGTTACATGAATGCAAAATCCAGGGAATCATAACACCCCCCACCCTCAAATTCTAGACTAAGAAGTGAGTTAGCAAGGCTCCAGGATACAAGATAAGCATACAAAAATCAATAGTATTTTTATAAACTAGCAAGAAAATGTGAACACTGAAATTAAAAATATAATACCACTTATGATAGCTCATAAGAATGAAGGAATTTTTAGAAGTATAAATCCAATAAAATACATTCAAGACTTTTATGCTAAAATCTACAAAATTCTGATAAAAGATATCAAAGAAGTTCTAAATAAAGGAGGGACACATTGTGTTCATGGCTTGGAAGATGTAACATACTAAAGTTATTAATTCTCCCCAAATAGAATTAATATAATTTCTATCAAAATGTTAGCAGAGATTTTTATAAATATAGACAAAATTATTCTAAAATTCACATGGAAAGGGAAAGGAACTAGAATAGCTTAACACAACTTTGAAAAACAAAATAAAAGTGGGAAAAATCAGTATACTCAATTTCAAGATTTATTCATTTCTACATCAAACAAGACTGTGTGGTATTGGTGAAGACATACATGAATAGATTAATGGAAGAAAATAGCGAACTCATATAGGGCCACATAAATATTTCCAACTGAGTTTTTACAAAGGTGCAAGACGTTACCATTGGGGCAACCTAGATAAAGGGTATAGGGATCTTTTTGTATTATTTCTTACAACTGCATGTAAATCTACAATTAAAAATTTAATAAGACAAAATTATGATCAGTGGAAGAGCAACATTAGCATTACCTAGCAGCATGCTTGAAATGCAGAATCTGAAGCCATATCCCAGACCTACTGAATCAGATATTGCATTTTTACAAAATCCTCTGGCAATTGATGTGCACATAAAGTTTTGAGAAGCACTGCTCTAGGCAATATCAAAAATTTGGCATTTAAGTCATCCTAATATATTGCTGGTTTTGTGTCTCTGTTCTCTTTTCATTTTGTAAATTAAGTTTTCTTGTGCATGGCAGATATACATTCCATAAAATAAAACAAACCAGACCCTCAAATTTGAGTATTTTATATTTTGAGTTTTTTCCCCAAGCCCTTTGATTTCTTGATACATTTCTTTTTTTCCCTAACTTTACCACAAGAAATTCTAGTTATCCTTCTAATAATACTATTAGAATTGCTAAAGGATGCTTTTTAATCTTTTATTGAAAATTACTAACTTAACAAAACACAGCTTAGTATTTTTTGCAAAATTCATGCACCTAATCTGTTAGGATCCAGAGTTGTTTTTTCACTCTAGTACATTCCATGAAAACAACTGTGCTAATATTTTTATTTTAATAATTCTTCTGAAATACATTAAACTATAACAAAACACGCCTTTTCTTATTCCTTAGACACTAAAGCTATTTCAAAGACTTACATCTAAGTATTAGCAATATGCTACAGTATTACCCGTCACGATTTCCAATTTCATTATTTTTTCTCTAGAACTATGAGGCATGTGACTCATTTATTATAAGTTCCCATTGAGTGTGAAAGTTTTAACTAGGTTCCTTTGTATTTCCACCTTGATCTTCCAAACACAAGGCTTTCTTTCTTCAGAATGCTCTATTCTTCAGTCTTGCAAAGTGAAATCCATGCTTCCCCAGGTCATGAGTGTCTGGAGGGTTTTAAGATCAAACTAACAACAACATTATAAAAAGTACTTCCAAATATGTATCCCCACCTATCTTTGGGAGCTTTAGTCCATATAAAAATTCCTGCAAATAGTCCTGGGAGTCCAGGAAGTTGAAACTCTTATTTTGTGCTCAGAGCTATATCCCTGTGGTTAGCATATTGCTTGGTACAAAGTAGGTAGTAAATAAATATATTTTATCTGACTTGCTGACCATCAAATACACACACACACACACACACACACACACACACATATGTGTGTGTGTGTGTGTGTGTGTATCTTTTCACCTAATTGCACCTATATCTAATTATATGACATGAATATCAAAAAGATGACTCAGGCCAATAACAATCTCTCTTAAGAGCATAACATAAAAAATACAGAATCTATAACATTCATTAGTGAGAAAGAAATGGAAAGATCATGCTATAGAGGGGTAAGAAAGAGTCCAGTGAAGCACATTTAAGCATGATTATAGTTACAAAGTAATGAGAAAAATTATTTTTAATTGATATTTATTGAGCACACACAACATACTCTGCCTCATTTGAGCCTCACAAAAAACCTATGAGGTCAGTGAAGTTATTATTCCATCTCCATAGAGATGAAGAAGTAGAAGCTCACAGAGGTGAAGTGATTAGACCAAAGTCAAAAACATGTACATGAGAGACCTAGGATTCAAACCCCAATTTGTCTGATGAGAAGACTGACCTCCCAACAAACTCTAAGTTTCTGTATCAGAGAAAACTATTTGGTGATGGGATAGAAATAAGAAGGCCCCCAGAACTGGGACACTAATTCAAACTGGGAAGCTCTTGAGTGAAGATGCCTGAGTTGAGGTCTTTACAGTTTCCAAGGATCTCCTCCAACACTGGTCTCTGCAAAATTCTGTTAAAGCTTTTGCTTTTGGATATTCATGATATCTCACTCTTTTTCTCACAGCACACAATTCAAATTGTTGAAGGCTTTAGTGGATCTCAGACCCTTTACAGCATAGTTACTCCAAAATAGGTCTAAGATTATCTTACTGTGCTAAGGAAATAGTCCTCCCAGCTACTGCATGCATATACCACTCCCTTTCTCTCCTGATATGGATATATCAGTGATATCAGAACCACTGAATTGTTACCCATCCCCAAATGCCTACTATACTCTTAGTCTTATCCCAAATCATCAATACTGCAATAAAATCTCCAAGACTCATCACAATGAAATACCATCTATTTTTTTGCATTCCAATTGTCAGCTGATCCACTGCTCAGTCACTGTGACATTTTCATGCTCAATAGAAACCCTGAATAATGTAAAGTACCCCACACTCTTCTACTTACCCCCCACCCCGCTTTGATCACACTAGGACAGAGGTTGCAAAGTATTATTGCCTTGGGCTTCCAAAATCTTTCAGCGATTCCAGTGAAAGAGTCCTTTCAGCTTCTAGTCAATCTTTGCAATCTTCCCCCACTTCCCTCGGAGGCAGGCACGAGGCCAACAGAACCAGAGGACAATCTGAGTGACCAATACCCAAAACCGTACTGGATTCAAAATTTCCCCTTTCGTCTAACACTGACTCATTGTCCTTGGAATACACTTGGGTGCCTCTTGGGAGTTAAGTTTTTCTCTATATTAAATATGCCATTTGAAAGATCAAGGAAGGACACTTAAGATTCAATTCTATGCCGTACTTTAGTTAATAAAAAGAATGTGGCTTAAGTGTGAGGTTAGGAGAATCTGTCTCTATCATGACAGTTTCGGTGAAAGTTGGGGTCTCACAGGTGAAGAAAGTTCAGACCAGAATTAGAGGTTCTCAAACATAGTTTTAGTAGTGGAACCCATTTTTTATTAGCAAATTACCACGAAGAACTTCAGAATATAAAACATTCAGAAGCAGAGTATGGCAATATCTTTTGTAGTTCAGCAATCTCTTCTTGCTCTCTAACCAACTAACATATTCCAATAGGGAGTACTCCAGTATAAAGTATTAGAATAAAGAAGAGAAAATAACATTTAATGGGGCATTATGATGCATTAAGAGTCACATACATTACCATGTATAATTTTTATAGAGCCCCTCTTACATATGAGAAAAGTGAGACAGAGGTAAAATAAAACTGAACACATTGCCTTGGTCTTGTCTTAAGCATTATATTCAATCTCCAGAGTTAACTACTCATAGGCCATGATAACTTTTTTCAATAATTATTTAGTATAAAACTAATTTCATTTTAGAAGACAATACTTATATATTTATATGGTATATGAGTAAAAATTTATCTCTAATAAAGCTAACAATAAAGGGGGCATGTCAAAATAACGTTCCTAGTTCACATTTCTAGTCCCTGATTTCTCAAATTCTTTACATTTCACTAAATGTTTCAGTGGAACATGTGAGCTAAAATAAGTAGGCTAGAATGTAAGCATTTGGAATTGACTTGTTTCATGGTGTAATTCCATGCACATTTTACTATTAACCTCTAACTCTTCAATGTGAAACAGAAAGTTTCATGCTGTTGAGTCACAAAATGATCAACTCAGATCATGCTTTCTCTTGGTTCAAAATTCTTTCGGTTTAAGTGACAGAAACTCAACTCACACCAGACCAGTTTAAGCCAAATAGAAATTCTTTTTATTTTTTTTTCTGGCCACACCATGCGGCATGCAGAATCTTCATTCCAGACCAGGGATGGAATCCACGCGCCCTGCAGTGGAAGCGCGGAGTCAGTCTTAACCGCTGGACCGCCAGGGAAGTCACGAGATTTTTTTTTTTTTTTTTTTTTTTTTTAATATTGGGGGAGCTCACTGAATCAAAGGAAAAGCTAGGGGAACCAGAGGAAAACCTAAGAACCTCAGACATAGGAACCAGAGACTCAATGCTGCTAAAACTACTTCTCTTCTCAATATTTTTCTCATCCTCAATCTTTCTCATTTTTCAATCTTGTTATTTTATTGCTTCATCTATTTTCACCAACTTGTGTAGAAAATAAGTACTTATGTTCCTACATATATCCTTGTACTTTGGTGATGAAAGATACAAGAGAGTCTTTTCCCCCCAGTTTTACTAAAATTAAACATTCTAGTAAGGGAATTGATTTATCTGGCTTGGGTAATGCAAACATCTTTGGAAGTTGCAGAGAAGTAGGGTAATATGATCACCCTCACATCTCACACCAACCCACCCTTAGGTCATAGTGTATCATTTTATAGATGGAGGAGATTAGAGGTTGACATTTTATAAATATCATAGGCTTATAATACAGAATCCATAAATAACTTTATTATTGTTTTTCTCCCATTTTTGCTTCAACCTTACTTCGCTATTTTATATTCTTCTCAGTTAAATTCCAAATACAACAAGACTGTGGAAGCAAATCTGCCTACCATTTAACACCTAAATATACAGTTTCTTTTGGGCACCATTTTAGCCACAGTTACCAGTTCTTTTCAGGAATCACCTGTCATTTTCTCTGTGTGCTTTGTTTATGTACAACATATATAGTCTTAGTATGAAAGCTTTTAACAAATACTTTCATGTGAGGACTTACATCACAGAGAAACCTTGGTGGGCAATGTTCCTAAATTATTATTTAGCATTTTCAACCTTATGGTTTTTGTTGAATCTTTATCCATATGTCTAATTGTCATGACAAGTTATCGTTTTACTGGTTCATGGTATTTTTTCTCTTGAGATAATCTTCATCTAGACTAGATTTCCTTTTCATGGATATTTCCTGAAAAAAACAAAACGAAACAGAAAAATGCCCTCAAGCAGCTGTAACAGGTGTACTTTTTCATACTTTTTTTTTTTTTTTTTTTTTTTACTGTCTCTGTTTCTTCACTTTTGTTCTTTAATAGGTACTAGGATGGTACAGGATTGAGATTTTTGCCATATTGCCAAATGGATTGCTCTAGGTCCTTGATAGTCATTTCACTTCCTAGTCTTAATATCTAAATCTCTAAAATGGAGCCATTAATATCACTGAATTTTAGTGTTAAAATATGTTACATTATTTAAAATTTGTTGTTTATCTCTACTAAAAGCTGAAAAATGGGGTAAGAGGACTATTACACTTTAAAAGAACTCCCCCCTAAATATTACCGCAAAGATGTGTTCCTTATGTCTTGAATCTCAAATATGTGGAGAAAGAGATCAAATAGAGAAAAAAGAGGGAAGAATTTTACTTTTGAACATTTGCACGTGGAAGATTATAGGCATAACTGGAAACTGCACAAAAGCCCTGCAATTATAGATTGATCTACCTGTATATTTTCAGAACCAAGTAATGTCTACCACTCCAAAGGGGGGATTTTAAAAAAATTTAAAAAGGCATAATAGTAGTTTTTTAGCTATATACAAATGATAAAAGCAAAGACATCAAAGTGGGTAGCCTTTCAACTCATACTCAATTAGAATAAAAGTTTGGTTGCTGTTTTAAACATTTATGACTAACTAACTGTGACAGGCTCTCAGCTTTGCAAACGGGATGATTTTCAGTTGACTTTTGATCTGACTGACAGTTCCTTATACATTTCAGTGTTAGTTTATAACACGTGAGCCCACATCTGAATACACATGTGACTAATTAGGGACTGTTTATGGACCATCCACATAAATTTAACACACTAGAGTGAAAGCATTTTAAACCAGAAGTCATGATTTTAATGAAATAGAGTTAATTAACAAAGGTGCTTGACCTATTTTTTGTATTGTTAAATTTTTAAAAAATGAACACAATCTAAAGTGTGTTTTGCATGTATATTTGATGAGGCATATTAGATCATTTTAAATGTTAATATGATTATGAAACAAAAATTATTAAGGAATTTTTAAAATTTTTCATTGCAATATGATAAACTAACACTGTAGACAGGACCTTGGATCTTAATTTCTAAGAATCTTGTGTCTTGTCCCAAGAGGTATAATGTGCTGTGCATTAGAGGTTGCACTGCACCCTGATTCTTGGGTCTGAATTCCAGCTCTACCATTTATTACCTAGGAAATCTAGGTGATTATTTAACCTCATTGTGCTTTAATTTCCATATCTGAAAAATGGGGATAATAGCACCTACCTCACAGGTGGACTATTTGGCCTCACCGGAAGCTGCCATTGTCCCACCCCAGGCACCTACTATGAGTCTCTGTTCTCTGTCACGAGATCTTTGGTGATGTGAGGGCTCACTAACCCAAACACAAATGTAGTTCATAAATAAAGAAGAATTAACACGTCTAGAAATGACCCTCAACCAATGCAAAGAGGAACAGATCCTGGGAAATAGATCAGTGTTCAGACTCCTCTCTTTCAGAGATATCCCCTGAAGATATCCCTGAAGATATGAGACCACGAAGGAATGAAGGTCTACAATAAGGATCTTGATAATGGGCTCTTACTCTGTGTTTTCCTGCTCCTTCACTTCCACTTCTTGGAATCACATCTTAAATAAACAAACTACCTGGACACAGTGTTTGTTCTTGTAAGATTTGCTTTTGCAGAGAACCCAAAATGAATCATTCCCCCAAATTTCCCTGGCATGAGATGTTGAGTTAGGAGTCTTTTTCTTCAGGATGAGGGCTGCAGTGGGAGTTTATGTGAGAAAATTTCAAACCAGTTAAATTTGAATAGACATCCCATTTCTTAAATGTACTCAGCTCCTTCCATGCCTAGAAACTTTCAACAACAGGCAGTATTTCACTACAGGCTCTGGTCTTCTAGCAAGTTTCATGGGTTGCTCTCTTCACTCTAAAACTCTTCTTTTACTCTCTACCTTCAATCCCCTGGTTCATTGTAACTTCACAAACTAAGTAGTTTACCTATTACTTCTTTCCCTGGTTCATAATAGTGTTTGTCTATGAAATGTTTCCTAAACAAAATGTTTCCTAATCAAAGTAATCTCTATTATAAAAATAGAGAAAAATATCTGGGGCAAGAAGATGAAATAACAATGCTTCCCTCTATTATACAAGACTTCCTTACTTAATAGGGAAATTCTATTAGAATATCTAGTGAAAGGGACTAAATTTTCTTTTCAAGAGACAGTGCCAAGAGATACTAAACAACTACAGTTCATCATATTGGAACAGCTATTTCTCAATTATTCCCTCAATGTTTAAATGACTCCCATTTCCCCAGAGGAGTAGGTAACAGGATCTTTTGTGTCTGGCATTTCTTGCCTCTACCAATCCTCTGTGTTATTCGAAAACAAATTTGTTATATTTGCATAGTGGTCCCTGAGCCTCTTGAGAGCCAATGAGAAAGACCCTAAGCCATTCCTTTTTGAGAACCAATGATTGTTGAACTTCTCTGATTGACTCAAATATTACTTACTAGATTATGCTGTCCCAGAAAGATTACTACAATAAGTCCTTAGAGAAGAAATAATCATGAGGAAGCTTATATCTAGCTTATCTGGGCTCAAAAACCAGAATATGATGTTCCACATCAGAGATGATGCAGAAGGCCTTGAGACCTTAAGGTTTATGCTTATGGAAGAGTAACTAAACTTTTGAGCATAGACTAATATTAATTTTAATTTTAATTTTACCTCAAGTAGCATTCATTGGAGTGTCATTTGAGTAGGGACTTGGGCTAGTGATAGTACCACTACCATTGTGGTTTCAAATCTAACAGGGATTTTGAAGCAACAATAGAAAGAACGATCTTAGTTTTCCTTTCATTTCCTCTCTCTTCCTCTTGGTATTTGGAAGGACAAATAACAAGAAAAGCAATAACTGTAGTGCTTATTAAACATACATTAACTTAAGTTACTAATTTAAAAACAAAACAAAATGTGATCTTCTACCCCAAGCTAGTAGAGAATTCTCTGCCAAGGGTAATATCTGTATTTTGATATTTTCATTCTATTGTCCAAAATGTTGAGTTGATATTCAATACATTCTAAAAATGAATATATAAATAGAGCATAGAGATAGGTCAATTATTCTATCTTCTGCTAGGCTTATTCATGAAAGCAGTGAGAAGCAGATGAATTAGCAGAGGAGAATGTAATTCTTTTACATCTTTATTGCAGTATAATTGCTTTACAATGTTGTGTTGGTTTCTGCTGTATAACAAAGTGAGTCAGAAATATGTATACATATATCCCCATATCCCCTCCCTCTTGTATCTCCCTCCTACCCTCCCCATGCCACCCCTCTAGGTGGTCACAAAGCACTGAGCTGATCTCCCTGTGCTATGAGGCCTCTTCCCACTAGCTATCTATTTTACATTTGATAGTGTATATATGTCAATGCTACTCTCTCACTTCATCCCAGCTTACCCTTCCCCCTCCCCATGTCCTCAAGTCCATTCTCTACGTCTGAGTCTTTATTCCTGTCCTGCCCCTAGGTTCATCAGAACCACCTAGATTCCATATCTATGTGTTAGCCTATGGTATTTGCTTTTCTCTTTCTGACTTACTTCACTCTATATGACAGACTCTAGGTCCATCCACCTCACTACAAATAGTTCAATTTTGTTTCTTTTTATGGATGAGTAATATTCCATTGTATATATGTGCCACATCTTCTTTATCCGTTCATCTGTCCATGGACACTTAGATTACTTCCATGTCCTGGCTATTGTAAATAGTGCTGCAATGAACACTGTGGTACATGACTCTTTTTGAATTAAAACCATACACCCTGGTTTTCTCAGGGTATATACCCAGTAGTGGGATTGCTAGGTCATATGGTAGTTCTATTTTTAGTTTTTTAAGGAACCTCCATACTGTTCTCCATAGTGGCTGTATCAATTTACATTCCCACCAACAGTGCAAGAGGGTTCCCTTTTCTCTACACCCTCTCCAGCATTTACTGTTTGCAGATTTTTGATGATGGCCATTCTGACAGGTGTGAGGTGATACCTCATTGTAGTTTTGATTTGCATTTCTCTAATGATTAGTGATGTTGAGCATCCTTTCTTGTGTTGGAAATCTATATCTTCTTTGGCAAAATGTCTATTTAGATATTCTGCCCATTTTTGGATTGGGTTGTTTGTTTGTTTTTTTTGATATTGAGCTGCATGAGCGGCTTGTATATTTTGGAGATAAATCCTGTGACAGCTGCTTCATTGGCAAATATTTTCTCCCATTCTGAGGGTTTTCCTTTTCATCTTGTTTATGGTTTCCTTTGCTGTGCAAAAGCTTTGAAGTTTCATTAGGTCCCATTTGTTTATTTTTGTTTTTATTTCCATTTCTCTAGGAGGTGGGTCAAAAAGGATCTTGCTGTGATTTATGTCATAGAGTGTTTTGCTTATGTTTTCCTCTAAGACTTTTATAGTGTCCAGTCTTACATTTAGGTCTTTAATCCATTTTGAGTTTATTTTTGTATATGGTGGTAGGGACTGTTCTAATTTCATTCTTTTACATGTAGCTGTCCAGTTTTCCCAGCACCACTTACTGAAGAGGCTGTCTTTTGTCCATTGTATATTTTTGCCTCCTTTATCAAAGATAAGGTGACCAATATGTGTGTGGGTTTATCTACAGGCTTTCTATCCTGTTCCATTGGTCTACATTTCTGTTTTTGTACCAGTACCATACTGTCTTGTTTACTGTAGCTTTGTAGTATAGTCTGAAGTCAGGGAGCCTGATTCCTCCAGCTCCATTTTTCTTTCTCAAGTTTGCTTTGGCTATTCAGGGTCTTTTGTGTTTCCATACAAACTGTGAAATCATTTGTTGTAGTTCTGTGAAAAATGCCACTGGTAATTTGATAGGAATTGCACAGAATCTGTAGATTGCTTTGGGTAGTATAGTCATTTTCACAATGTTGATTCTTCCAAATCAAGAACATGATATATCTCTCCATCTGTTTGTATCGTCTTTAATTTATTTCATCAGTGTCATACTTTTCAGCATACAGGTCTTTTGTCTCCTTAGGTACGTTTATTCCTAGGTATTATATTCTTTTTGTTGCAATGGTAAATGGGAGTGTTTCCTTAATTTATCTTTCAGATTTTTCATCATTAGTGCATAGGAATGCAAGAGATTTCTGTGCATTAATTTTGTATCCTGCTACTTTACCAAATTCATTGATTAGCTCCACTAGTTTTCTGATAATATCTTTAGGATTCTCTATGTATAGTATCATGTCATCTGCAAACAGTGACAGCTTTACTTCTTCTTTTCCGATTTGGATTCCTTTTATTTCTTTTTCTTCTCTGATTGCTGTGGCTAAAACTTCCAAAGCTATGCTGAATAATAGTGGTGAGAGTGGGAAACCTTGTCTTGTTCCTGATCTTAGAGGAAATGCTTTCAGTATTTCACTATTGAGAACGATGTTGGCTGTGGGTTTGTCATATATGGCCTTTATTATGTTGAGGTAAGCTCCCTCTGTGCCTACTTTCTGGAGAGCTTTTATCATAAATGGGTGTTGAATTTTGTTGAAAGTTTTTTCTGCATCTATTGAGATGATCATATGGTTTTTCTCCTTCAATTTGTTAATATGGTGTATCACATTGTATATTGAAGGATTCTTGCATTCCTGGGATAAATCCCACCTGATCATGGTGTATGATCCTTTTAAAGTGCTGTTGGATTCTGTTTGCTAATATTTTGTTGAGGTTTTTGCATCTATGTTCATCAGAGACATTGGCCTGTAGTTTTCTTTTTTTGTGACATCTTTGTCTGGTTTTGGTGTCAGGGTGATGGTGGCCTTGTAGAATGAGTTTGGGAGTGTTTGTCCCTCTGCTGTATCTTGGAAATGTTTGAGAAGGATAAGTGTTAGCTCTTCTCTAAATGTTTGATAGAATTTACCTGTGAATCCTTCTGGTCCTGGGCTTTTGTTTGTTGGAAGATTTTTAATCACAGTTTCAATTTCAGTGCTTGTGATTGGTCTGTTTATATTTTCTATTTCTTCCTAGTTCAGTCTTGGAAGGTTGTGTTTTTCTAAGAATTTGTCCATTTCTTCCAGGTTGTCCATTTTATTGGCATATAGTTGCTTGTAGTAATCTCTCTTGATCCTTTGTATTTCTGCAGTGTCAGTTGTTACTTCTTTTTTATTTCTAATTCTGTTGAGTTGATTCTTATCCCTTTTTTTCTTGATGAGTCTGGCTAGTGGTTTATCAATTTTGTTTATCTTCTCAAAGAACCAGCTTTTAATTTTATTGATCTTTGTTATCATTTCCTTCATTTCTTTTTCATTTTTTCTGGTCTGATATTTATGATTTTTCCTTCTTCTAACTTTGGGGTTTTTTTTGTTCTTCTCTAATTGCTTTAGGTGCAAGGTTAGGTTATTTATTTGAGATGTTTCTTGTTTCCTGAGGTAGGATTGTATTGCTATAAACTTCCCTGTTAGAACTGCTTTTGCTACATCGCATAGGTTTTGGGTTGTCATGTTTTCATTGCCATTTGTTTCTAGGTATTTTTTTGATTTCCTCAGTGATCTCTTGGTTATTTAGTAGTGTATTGTTTAGCTTCCATGTGTTTGTATTTTTTCCAGATTTTTTTTCTGTAATTGATATCTAGTGTCATAGCGTTGTGGTTGGAAAAGATACTTGATAGGATTTGAATTGACTTAAGTTTGCCAAGGCTTGATTTGTGGCCCAAGATATGATCTATCCCAGAGAATGTTCCATGAGCACTTGAGAAGAAAGTGTAATCTCCTGTTTTTGGATGGAATGTCCTATAAATACCAATTAAGTGCATCTTGTTTCATGTGTCATTTAAAGCTTGTGTTTCCTTATTTATTTTCATTTTGGATGATCTGTCCATTGGTGAAAGTGGGGTGTTAAAGTCCCCAACACTATTATTGTGTTACTGTCGATTTCCCCTTTTATGGCTGTTAGCATTTGCCTTCTGTACTGAGGTGCTCCTATGTTGGATGCATAAATATTTATAATTGTTATATCTTCTTCTTGGAGTGATCTCTGATCATTATGTAGTGTCCTCTTTGTCTCTTGTAATAGTCTTTATTTTAAAGACTATTTTGTCTGATATGAGAATTGCTACTCCAGCTTTCTTTTGATTTCCATTTGCATGGAATATCTTTTTCCATCCCCTCACTTTCAGTCTGTATGTGTCCCCAGGTCTGAAGTGGGTCTCTTGTAGACAGCATATATATGGGTCTTTTTTTTTTTGTATTCATTCAGCCAGTCTATGTCTTTTGGTTGGAGCATTTAATCCATTTACATTTAAGGTAATTTTCAATATGTATGTTCCTATTACCATCTTCTTAAATGTTTTGGGTTTGATTTTGTAGGTCTTTTCCTTCTCTTGTGTTTCCTGCCTAGAGAAGTTCCTTTAGCATTTGTTGTATAGCTGGTTTGGTGGTGCTGAATTGTCTTAGCTTTTGCTTGTCTGTAAAGGTTTTAATCTGTCAAATCTGAATGAGATCCTTGCTGGGTAGAGTAATCTTGGCTGTAGTTTTTTCCCTTTTATCACTTTAAATATCACTGCCACTCCCTTCTGGCTTGCAGAGTTTCTGCTGAAAGATCAGCTGTTTACCTTATGGGGATTCCCTTGTGTGTTATTTGTTGCTTTTCCCTTGCTGATTTTAATATTTTTTCTTTGTATTTAATTTTTGATAGTTCGATTAATATGTGTCTTGGCGTGTTAGGAGAATGTAATTTTGAGTAAAGTATAAAGGAATCTGAGGAGGTGAGCATCAGAAGATCAAGTGAAACAAGCATTTAAAACTGAGAGAGTGGTTGATATCATATGCTGAAGAGAAATATAAAAAAGAACATAAGTCTTGATATCAGATTTGTATATCAAAATAATTTCATGCAATGGCAAAAGCTATGGGTTCTGAAACCAGATCAAGCATCTCTCAGGGTGGCCAGTTGACCTTTGACCTTTTATTGTCTCAGTTTCCTCATTTGTATTTAGTAGGCTTGGCATAAGGTGATGATGTAAATGAGATAACATGTGTGTTTAGCATAGGGCCTGGGATATAGTAAGTACTGTCAACAAGTGTATTTATTGAGCTTCAGCAGAAGAGTATTTTTTTGAAGATAAATCTGTTTGTGAGCTATTAGTAGTAGTTAGAATGTACATGGAAAGTTGTTGAAGGATATGGGAGTGAGAAACACCTCTGGATGCCTACTCGATTCAAGGACATCACATGTTATTGGGTAAGTTTGGGTGCATCTACTCAAACCACCCATGAACTCACCATTCCAAATAACTTAATTTGGCTGCATAATCATATGCCAAGGCACCAACATGAGATCCACCAGATGTCCCGGGCCAAGATCAAAATTGCCAATCCAGTCGAAGCCTCTTCAGGTAGGCAGGTTACTATCAGGTTCTGCTGCCAGTATTAGCCTAACCCAATATTTAATCAATGTCAGGCTCTCCTCTGAGGATGGCATGGGGTGCAAGTAGAACAGTGTAGGTGCCCTCATGACTCTTTTCTGCTGTTTGATTGCTCAGGATCCAACTGTGTAATTTCTGGTCAGTGATTCCAGGTGTTAAATAATTTGTAAGTTTTCAGTTTTTATACAACTTTATCATCTATTAAAAATTTAAAAATTACATTCTCTGTTCAGGTTTTAATGCTGGGATCCATATTTAGTTTCATAAGCTTTTTGCTGTTTTTAGTCTTATTTGGGGATTTGGGGTTTATGAACTTTATTTCTGTTTGTAGATAAGGAATTTAAGAGTGAATGTTAATAAATTTCAGTTCAATTCTGTAATGTGAAGAATTTAAAAGTTAGAGAAATGGATTTGTTAAAATAAATAAATAAAATTCCTTGTCCTTGCACTTTTGATTAATTAATGGTTAAAAATGAAAGATCATGATGGAAAAGAAGAGCTACATAGCACAGAAAGGAAAAGTAACAGTTTTCAGTGGTGAAGAGGATGAAAGACAAAATATTTCACTAGCATCATTTCCTATCACATAGCAGTTGACATCAGACTTAATAATGTGGTAGAACCCTTGGTTTGAAATACAGAGTCATTGGAGGTGGTTGAAGATATCCTTATGGAAGTATTAGAATGTTTCAAAGGATGATCCATTTATTTGGGTCACAATGAGATCACATGTCTTTGAGAAGGATGAGTACCATGGACAATGTCTTCCCAGTTTTAGACATTTCTGTCCCACCTTTGTTTTTGCCATAGTTATGTACCACCTATACTAGTGTTTACCTGATATTTTCCTTTAAATCAACTCTATTTCAAAATCTTAAATATTTATATTACCTATATATTGCCTTTATTCCCAAGCAATGATATCTAAGATTTTTAACACACTCTTTTTCATATAATGCATGTTAAAGTAAATGTTAGCTATTTCTATTTTTAAATAATAAAATCTGTTCATGCATTCCCCCAACTCATCTTCTCATGTATCAATGATAAGCTTGCTATACTTTAGGAAACATTGTAATATGCAATAGGAGAAAAGGAGGAGTCCAAAATAATAAGGTGAAGTTAAAGGTTATCTTGACTTATCTATGCCTTAATTTGTAGAAATCCAGGCTATCTGGGTAACACAAATTATTTGCTGGCTTGGGAAAGTTTTTCTCATTTTTAAGAGTGTATCAGGATCAGGAATGTGTTGCCCTACCAAGTTTATATAGTAAAATCCAAAGGTTGCTTAAGATGTGACTCTCTCAGTCTGCAAATCTTTAACAAACATCTAAACATAACTGAGCATATACTTTTAGATTCCCTCCTTCCAAATTTCTTCACTACACTTTGGATTTTTAAATATTAGTGCCCCTTATTCAAAACTTCAGGCTTTGCTGTAATCTTCAGATAGAAGCAAGTGAAATATAGGGAACCTTGATTATTGAGATCACTTCCTTAATTTTGTATCTCAGGATATTTTTCATAGGTACTATTCTAGCACCACACACTATAGAGTATCTATGGAACTTTCTGAGAATCTGCAATGGGAAATGATCAAATGTCTGAGGATCTAATAACATTTTCTTGATAAAATCATGCTATCATGTCACATAAAATGAAACTGTCAGCATTTTCTTTCACAGGTTTCTCTCAAGCTTCAGAGCAGGTCCTTGACAGTTCTAGTATTGCCTTTAAATATTTTATTGAAATGTAGATTAACACTGTAACATCTTATAATGGTTGGAAAACCTTTTCCTTTTAGCACTTGTAGATAAGCGAGTATTAATAATTATTAACGTTAGCCGTTATATTGTAGCATTTTTCCTAAATATTGTTTTTCCCCCGGACCTAATATTTAGATTTATTTTAAGACACAGTGGATTACCTAAGACTGTGGTGCAGATTTTGCAGATAAAAGGCCATGTAGCGCTTCCCTGGTGGCGCAGTGGTTGAGAGACCGCCTGCCGATGCAGGGGACACGGGTTCGTGCTCCGGTCCAGGAAGATCCCACATGCCACGAAGCGGCTGGTCCCGTGAGCCATGGCTGCTGAGCCTGTGCGTCCGGAGCCTGTGCTCCACAACGGGAGAGGCCACAACAGTGAGAGGCCCGCGTACTGCAAAAAAAAAAAAAAAAAAAGGCCATGTAGATAAATATGCCACTACTTATTCTTTTTTTTTTTTTTTTTTTTTTTTTTTTTTTTTTTGTGGTACGCGGGCCTCTCACTGCTGTGGCCTCTCCCGTTGCAGAGCACAGGCTCCGGATGCACAGGCTCAGCAGCCATGGCTCACGGGCCCAGCCGCTCCGCGGCATATGGGATCCTCCCAGACCGGGGCACGAACCCGTATCCCCTGCATCGGCAGGCGGACTCTCAACCACTGCGCCACCAGGGAGGCCCTACTTATTCTTTATCAAGATCAGGTTAAGGATAAAAACAGTTGTTCCTTCAAATATCTGTAGGGTCAAAAGGATCTAAAATTGAGAAAAATAATATTATACCCCATATAATTTTAACTCAGTGTCTTAATTTAACAATACTCAATAAATATTTGTTTATAAATATAAAATTTTAATCAGGTCTGTGGTAACACAAGTAAAAATAAAACTCACAGTTTGGAGTTTCCGTGTTTTACCTGGAAGCTGCCTCCCTCCTCACTCATCCTTATCTGTGCAGCCCAAGAGGGGAGGGCAGGATGGAGTGACTGTCTTCTATTCCAAACTTCCCTGCAGCACCTGGCTTCAGGATTCTATTTCCTTTCACTTTTGAAGTCAGGAAGTTGACTAGAGGAATAACTAACGGAATAATAGTAATCTCACTACTCCCGTTTTCAGTCAGGGTATATTGATCACATTTAATACCAAGTAAAGACCTGGCAAAATAGATCTTCTAAATAAATAATTCTTAATTTTTTTCCCTTAAAATTTGCTTTTAGTTTATCACCTCTAGCACTGCTAAATGAACTATATAATATTTGTTAATAATCAGTTGGGATTGCATAAATAAATGGAATAAATAATTGTGTAATTATTGAATATTTATTCATGTCCAGAACCTTGCTACAAATTGTGAGAGATGTAAGAGACATAAACATTGTCTTGCCTTTGTGGAAAATACAATCATAGAGGGACAGGCTTCAATTCAATTAGGGGACTATAGAATAAACCAAATTATCTAACCCTTAAATATATAGTAGAATAAATGGGGACAGAAACAGAAGATATTAATGTTGGCTGCATTTAAGAGGAGGTAGGAATTAAATCATTCAGAATCAGGATTTGGGATCAAAATGTTTCTGGAAATCTTAGTGGTCTCAGTTTAAGTATAGAAGTCACCTACTGGGGACTCTAATAGAGAAATAACCCAAGTTTTATAAATTAATGAAGACATGCCACTACAGCTTCATATGTACCTTGAGGTTGCAACCTCTAACTTTTCTAAGAGTAATTAATAAAACAAATATTTGATTACAACCTAGGATAGATGTTAGTACATACACACACAGGGGAGGGCAGCTGGCTAATGGAAATACTGGAGAGTAGAGTTAGAGCTAGTGTCCCTTTCAAAGTTATATGCAGAAGATAAGATAATTTATTTAATAAATTTCTTTTTACACATTTTCAGTAAATTAGGGATTCTACTTATATTTCATTTTAAATTAGGGATTCTACTTATATTTCATATTTTAAGGAGTAAAATAAAATGTATAGCCATTACTTATCTCAATCTACGCTTACACAAAAGTATCTTTACAGACATGTATATGTCCATGCATATAACATATTCCTTAATTATCACACAAGTTTATTGAAATAATTTCATCAAAAGTACTTAGAAATCATGAGACTTATTCATGTCCCCAAATGATAGAGTAGTTAACTAACTTATTATTATTTATCTATTAAAATAGTAGATTTTGAAATATGAGCATTCTTTGGCAAAACTGGTGTTGGAGAATGTGTCGAGAAATGGAAATGCTTCAGCACTAGAACAGGCAGCTGCCTATCAAATGTATATAAACATCTAAATACACATAAAAAAATTGGGATTTCACATGAGATGAAAACAAGATATTAACAGAAAATTTATCAGAAATGAAATGAAAAAAATCATAGCCAGGTATGTAGAACCTCCAGGGCCTCTGATCCAAGGAAAAAGCAAATTAACATTAAAATACTCAGTGAAATGACCTCATTCCTGTGGCAGTTCTTAAATATACAAAAATATTAAATGTTTAAATTGTAGAAAAGAATTTGTTCTTCTATAGTATCAGATAATGAGAAGGAATTAAAGCACTTCCTTGGGAAATATTTCCTCTCCTCAAATGCAAGATTAGATGTGAATCCATAAAGTCATTCATGTCTGAGCTCTAAAAGAGAGAAATACTTGGTTGGTCTAATCAAGGTTAAACTTGATATCTAAAAGAAAAAAAAAAAAGATCAGGAAAAAAAAAGACTTAGGCAGCCTTTAGCAAAGGAACACATTCCATGAACACATTTTGAGTTCTTAATTAACATGTAATAACTGAATTAAATAGGTAAGAATTAATTTTACTAATTATTCTCTTTATAATCTAGATCATTAGAAGATTGGTTATTTCAATGATCATTTTTTTTTAAATCTAGAACATTAGAGTCACCTGGGAAGCTTTAAATAATACAGGTCTACCTTCTGAAATCCATTAATTCATCCAACATTTATTTAGTATATGTTCTAGTCATATTGATAAGAGACTGAGAGATGAAAATAGGTGATGAACGCCTTCTCAGAACTCAGTCTAGGAGGGAAATAAGAAAGTTAACCTTTATAATAAATGTTTCATAATTTTAAAACAAGGAATCTGGGAGTGTAAAGAAATACATACTAACAGAGATATTTTAAGAAGAAAAAACTTGACACAGGTTTCATTGCAAAAAGAGAACTATGAGCTGTGTAGAAAATGAACTGAGGATAAGTGTGATGAGAGAGAAAGCAGGTAAACAAGTTAGTAGACCATTGCAATAGCTCAGGTAAGAAATGACAGAGGCTAGGAGAAAAATGGGGTGTGGACTATTTTGTTTGTTCTGTTCATGTCCTACGGCCCCCCAAATGCTGATAATCATAAATGACATCAAGGGGTTCTTTTGTCTTCTAAATTCCACTGTGGTTTAGCTAATGGGAGATACCAGCCTAAGACTGGAGGATGACCTCAAGAACGAGGTTGGGTGTTTATTACCCCTGCTCCTTCCTTGCCGTGACTTCTCCTACTCTTCTGTCAAAGGCCACAGATTACCTCAGACAGCACTCATCACGGAGCTATCCTCTCTAGTTTCTGGTAACTGTTTCTTTCCCTTGTCTCTTCAGCCTACATTGTTGACAGCCTCCTGTTGCTCCCAGCCATGGGGTCTTAAAATATTTCTGGTTGGTTTCCTCAAACCTTATCATACCTTTTAAATGTCTTTTAAATATGATTTTATTAATTTTTTTTTATTACCCACTTTGAGTGGATCACACTTTCCTGGCAGGACCCTGAATGATACAAGTGGCAATTGTGGAGAAGAGATGTGGACATATTTACATACATTTAGTGCATAAAGATGACAGGACTTAGTGATGGCTTAGAATTGGGGAGTGGGGAAAAGAGAAATATCTAGGTGACTTCCAGGTTTCTGGCTTGGCCAGTAGGTGGATAAAATTATACTTTTAAGAGAGGAGGACACTAGTGGAGAATCTAGGCGGGATGGGAGCAGGTCAAGATGTCTTTCTGGGCCATGTTGAGTGGAATTATCAAGCAGACCATTTGAAATTAGTCAAAAGTTAGAAGACTAGGATGTCAATCCATACTTTGTTGAGATGAGGGCATCAATGTTATTTTACTTGGGTGCAGAAATGAACACACAGCAAGGCCCAAGTCCTCAGGGAAGTTGTGGTCTACTGAGGAAGAAGACTTGAAAGAAGTAATAAACCACAATATTGGATTAATGCTACATACAAAAAGTACACGAAGATATAAGATAATATAATGAGAAGAAAATCTGTTTTAGAGGTTGAGAGAAATTACAGTTCAAATTTTGTCCCAATAGACAGGTTGAGTAGGTGAAGAAAAGGAGGAAGAATATTCTAGGTAGTTGGAACAGCATTTGTTTTAAATCCCTGTGGAAAAAAAGGAATTAGTTCATTTGAGAAACTGGAAAGTGGCTCATGTGGCTGGAGATTAGTGAGTAAAGGAAGAAGGAGCATAAGATTAGGTTGCTGAGGCTGCAGGAGACCAGATTATTAGGTCATGTTGAAGATGGCTCTGGGGCTTCCCTGGTGGCGCAGTGATTGAGGGTCTGCCTGCTGATGCTGGGGACACGGGTTCATGCCCCGGTCCGGGAAGATCCCACATGCCGCGGAGCGGCTGGGCCCGTGAGCCATGGCTGCTGGGCCTGTGCATCTGGAGCCTGTGCTCCGTAACGGGAGAGGCCACAATAGTGAGAGGCACGCGTACTGCAAAAAAAAAAAAAAAAAGGGTCTGTTACATATATACACTACCAAATGTAAAATAGATAGCTAGTGGGAAGCAGCCGCATAGCCCACGGAGATCAGCTCGGTGCTTTGTGACCACCTAGAGGTGTGGGATAGGGAGGGTGGGAGGGAGGGAGACACTAGAGGGAAGAGATATGGGAACATATGTATATGTATAACTGATTCACTTTGTTATAAAGCAGAAACTAACACACCATTGTAAAGCAATTATACTCCAATAAATATGTTAAAAAAAAAAAGATGGGTCTGTTAAGTTCTGACTATTATACTATTTGCTACCTAGAGATAAAGCAGATTAATATTAATGTAAATCTTAAAAAATATTTTCCATTTTATTTTTCTGCTATAAATATAAATATGATATCCACTGAGAAATATGTCTCGACTATTGTTAAGGATATTTTTGAAGGTTGTTGTCATTTGGAATTTCTTTTCTATGAGATATTTTGATGTTCAGGATTTAATTCTAGGATAAAGTGTCAAATATGAGGTTGCTGGCTACATAAATACTAACCTTCTACCCCCAATTCAATTTCAAAGAGCAATTCAGGTGAGAGCAAATAAATAAATAAAAGGTTTGGTTAATGTTGGACACTTGCTTGGTACCATGTCATTCAAAATTCCTTCCATTTCGAAACAAAATTTGCATTGACATCTGAATGATGTATAATGCAGTATAATTATTTACGGGGTCCTTGAAAAGAGAAGCCCCCTTTTTTCCAAGTGATTTAACTTTGGAAAGGAATTACTTCACATGCCCAACAAATACTATTAAATAGCATTTTATGAAGTTTTTTTCTGCATATTTCTACACATGGACAGACTACTGTGTGTTCTAAAACCTGTATTTACATGACACACTTTTATGGTCCAATGGGCAAACACTACTTAGTCCTAAAATAACATCACAGTAATGACTACAGTCAAGACAGCAAGAACACTCCACCATTATTATCCATATCAGACTGCACCAGATGGGGTATCTGTGGTAGAGTGCTGACTGTGGTGAACACTGAACAATCGTTTCTGGTATTTTTGTGTACTCTTAGGCACAGCAGTATCACATTCAAAATAAGTAGTGCATAAGTGCTTTCATTTTGAAGAAATATATTGTATTATATATTTTTTTCTTCATCTGGATCTAGTAGAGAAAGAGATGACACAGAGAATTAAAGATAAATTATATTAAGTGGGATCTAGCCACATTTCACTGGGTAGAAAGAAGGGTTTCTCAACTTCAGCACTATTGATCTTTTTGTGCTGGAACATTCTTTGTTGTGGGGACTCTCCTGTGCATTGTAGGATGTTTAGCAGTACTATTGTCCTCTACTGGCCAGAAGCCAGTACCCAACCCCCAGAGGATTGTGACAGTCAAAAATATTTCCCCACTTGAGAATCACTGATATAAAGGAAGGAGCTCTTGAACATACACAAACTCTAACCAATTAAATTATATTGTGTGGCTTTGTCAATATCAGATTTTTATTAGTTTCTAGATACAAGGTATAAATTTTTTCTCAAAGTGTACTTCATTTATATTTGTTCATTTGTTTTACTTTGTAATCATGGCTATACTATGCAAGTATTTTGCATCTGCAATATGATTTCACACAATTTATACTGACAGCAAGAAAATAAAATGGGAAACATTGAATCAAATAATACAAGGGGGCATCTTTTAGAGGAAAGACTCAAGTGTCCATTGAGGAGGGAAATTGGCTCCTACAGGACCCCCTTGGGCCACATGCTCCTGGAGACCTGCAGCTCTGGGCTAATTCCTGCCCAGTGTTAAGAAAATATTTCGACTGAGGAATACTTTATGACAAAAGCTGCTCCCTCCTAAAATCAGTGGGAGTTTCAGTTACTTTTCTCATCTCCTTATGCTTTTGGAATAAAGAGGCTGCTTCCAAGAAATTGGGTAGGTGAAAGAAAGAAAGGGGCAAGATTATTTACCAACATCTTTAATTATAATCATGATTTGAATTGTAATAATAAACAGAAAAAAGTCAGAATCCCTGCATCTGCATCATTGTGAATGTCCACCAGTGGGTCTAATTGTTATGCTAGGACTGTCAGTTCTGTCATTAGGTGTAGTCAGGGATTCATTTTTTGGTTAATCAAAAATTCTGCTTTGCAGAGAGTAACTATATATACATGAATTATCAATTTTCAAATTGTTACAATATAAGAAAAGTCTACTT
Organism: Hyperoodon ampullatus; assembly: GCF_949752795.1. NCBI lineage: Eukaryota > Metazoa > Chordata > Mammalia > Artiodactyla > Ziphiidae > Hyperoodon > Hyperoodon ampullatus. The sequence continues at coordinate 63,253,048 of NC_136921.1, read as the reverse complement.
ATTACAATAATTTTTTCTCATATTACTTCTTTCTATGATAATTTGAAAGGGATTTCAGGATATTTTGTTTGCTTTATGGTTACCGCTATAAAGCTAAGTTATCATTATTCTGTAGCTATGAAGAAGTACCTTCTGATAAGGATTTCTGGTTGATATAATGCCAGGAAAAATATCTTTTAACATTCAGGATTGGCAATGGAATATTGATAAGCACTAAATGAATACAATGGCAAAAATAGTCTATATTATACATAGCATTGTATTCTGTAAAATGTGCAGTATCTAATTTTATAAACATTCAATAAATATTGAAAAAGATCAAACTTTCACTCATCTGTAAGTTCCTAGTAACTTACTGCTATGTATTTAGTTTGCTAAATATTATATAGTATATATTATAGTAAATAGAGAAAATGAATGTGACTATTTATATTCTGGAAGCACATGTTTAACATTGTAATTGTCACTATGATATTGCCTTAATTTTCAGCATATATGCAAATTTTCCTTAAACAAAAATATTTAATGCTCCAAGTACCTACTTGTCATTTAATAGTTCTCAAGACTTCAGTAATCCAAAATAATTTGACCTATTTATTTAAGATTATCAAGTCTTCTCTGAAACTATAAGTATAAAAAATACAAACCAAAGCCCTGATAGTTTAGGAAAGAGACTAAGATTTGTTTGGATGAAACCTAATTCTGTAAATAAATATATATTCTAAAGAGATGGAAATAATGAATAGGCTTGATCAATTCTAAATTTACTTTCAATTTTAATGCCCTTTTTCTTTTTAGTTCTCAAAACGTTTTCTTATGCATAGAGAACAAAAGAAGAATCACCCTGAAGTTAATTTTATAATTTCATCAGCTGGTAGCAGAGGACCAGTTGCTTTGTGGATAAAGTGTTGGCTTTATATTCTAAAGGACAACTTCAAATCCTGTTAAGGTTATATTTTTATTAAAATTTCCATTAATTTTTCCATCAATGTGATTATAGATTAATGTTAATTAATTCTTACCATTTTTTGAAGAAATAAATGGAGCCATATCTGATTCAAAGTTAAAGAAGACACTATTCAGGCTTTCTTGGTAACCCTTTCCTGGGTTCAGAATTGGTTGGGGAGAAAGGGAATAAGAGATCTTTAATGGCATTTTATTGAACTTAGCAATTTAAATGGCCTACCCTGATTTTTGAAGATATCAAATTACCATATGGATGATGTCTTTCTCATCTAATCTGCTCTTATTGTTTACCAAGAAAATGACAAAGGTAATTTTTTATGTTGGATGTGGTACTTATGTGTATGAGTTGCTGATATTAATGAGAGTTCTGGGATGAGGTCTCTCTGTGCTAAAAACTGCTACATCAACAAATAGATTAATATTATAGAAACTGACAACAGAAACCACTGGCATCGCTTTTCTGGAGTTTTATTATTATAGCAAATGAAAAACGTATCCTAGGAAAGAGTATAATCTTTATGCTCCTTGAGAATGCTGGGATGTAGGGTGGGCCACCAGGTGGCCTATTTGTATTAAGACATTCTGAACTCCTTTAAGAGATGGGAAGAGGTCTTTGAAACTGATGTGTACAGCTCTGGGTCTTTGGGAACAGTCCTTTCCAGACAGATGTGTGACAAAGGATTATAACAAGCTTCGGGGAGGGAATGTTATTCAAAGTGAAATGAAAACTTACCCTAACACTCTAAGTTTTAGTGATTAATATGAATGTCCCATTCTCTGAAGTACTGCAGACTGAATAATATTCATGCTCACCTCAGCTTGGTCATTTAATAGTGATTGGAGGTTTGTAGTATTCTAGGATTGAGGGAGAGGATACAGAGCTTAAGTTTTGGAGCCTAACACTGTGATATTAAAATTTAAAGGAGAAATCTCTATATCTTGTTTGCCTGCTTTTTTGTTACTTATAATATCAAGAGAGGTTTTTAATCTCTTTAGAAAAAAGGATGTTGGAGAAATATATGAAAATATAATCCTAAATATGACAGATAAAGGAGAAAAGGCTGAAGCCCCCAAACACGAACACGCATGTGTTAAATATTTTGCTATATATCAAGATGCATTAGACTATTAGCTATTAGACTTTTTCTTTTACCAATAATATTAAGAGCCGACATTAATTGGACATTTTCTTTGTGCCAGGCACTGTCAAGAGTTTTAATCTCATGGACCTCTCACAGCCACCATATCAGGAAGGCATTATTATTTTTCCCATTATAAAAATAAGTAAACTGAGGTTTGGGGAAGTTAATCACAAAGACTGTTCAGCAAACAACACAGTCAGGCGGTGACAATGTCAAAGTGTCTATGTAGAAATTCTTAAAAGTAACAGTTTTGGTGGAAAGAGCATTGAAAGCAGTGTTTTCAGAAAGGAACAAAAAACTGAGAACATATTAATTGTCCATGTCATAAGTTGAGAGAGGAGGTGCAGATTAGCCTCTTGAAGTTGTCTGCAGCCAGGATTATAACATGACAAATAAAATGTTCTAGCAACCCATAGATTGACATCCCCAAGCAAAAGAGTGGAAAAAAAGATCATCATGCCCACATCTCCTCAAAAAACACGTGCATTCCATATGGGGTTGGGTGATCCAGAGCAGGGGTTTAACAGTTTTTCTTTAAGATTGGGTTTCATTCTGCTAACAGCGTGTTGGCTGAGTGCCCACTAGTAAGCAATTAAGACTTTGTGCTTGCCTGCATTTTAGTATCTCTCCTCCTGAAACATGCAGCCACATGGGAACAGAAGCTTTGCCAGCATGGGTCACGGTCTGGGAGCAGCATCAGGAGAGTGTCTATACTTTAAGGACTCAGTCTTCTGGGAAGCTGAGGAGAGGATGGATGATTGATTGGCTGTGCCTGTGAGAGAAGATTCAGAAGGGATTCGTTAAGAAATGGGAACTACAGGATGATATCAAAAGTGAAGTTAGGAGAAGAAAGCAAAATGCTACCAAGTAATCTAAAGGAAAAAGAGATAAATCAATGTCTGAAAATTAAGAAGCAATTGGGTTAAACACAAAGGAGACAAAAACTAGATGGCTAGTGAGAGTTTCTTAACCATTAAACTTGGATGATTCCCTCATTAATTTGTTTTTATAAGAAACACACAAGTGCTGAGAACCTCAAATGTGCCAGGAACAGGGCTGGAGACACGAAGATGAGTGAGACATCTTCACGTAAGGGTGAGGGGAGAAGTCGAGCCTCCATGCGTGGCATCAGACTAAATAGTTGACGTACTGTTCATACAGACTTATGTAAATAGCAACAGTGCAGACAAACTAATTTCCTCTCCCCAGTCTCACTTGATTTTGTGCCTGGAAAGAAAGCATCTTGACTCAGGTTGGCTGAAGGTGTGCCTAAAAGAATTAGAAAGCTTTATTCAAAGATGAACTAACCTCCTTGGGAAGGGCAAGCTTTTCACATCTGAAAATAAAATAGGTCAAATCAGTGGTTTCAAATCTGATTGATTACTCAATACCTCCTGGGCATGATTTTACAGTACAGAACAGAACTCCTGCTTCTGGAAATTCTGGTTCAATAGGTCTAACCAGATATATTCTCATGATGTACACACTGCCCTGAACAATTGTGAAAAGAACTAAAATCACAAAAATAATATTTTTGTCTTCACAGTAGACTTTATTAGATTAAAATTAAAGGAAGAACTACTATGTTGCTGGCTACATCTGTGTATAATTTATAAAAAACCAAATGTACAGAAAACAATCCTTCAAATTATTAATATGGCCCCTGAAACAAGCAATCTTACTGGTGTATATGAAAGCAAATTATACACATTATTTTCAGGGATAGATCTGTTGCATTAACTGAAGCACAAATATATACGAGTAGTTTATATTTTCTAACTACAGTAAGTCCCCTCCACACAAACCTTCAAGTTTCAAACTTTCAAAGATGAGAACATATTATAAACTTATTACTGTGCAGTACTATATAGCCGATTGTGTTAGTTGGGTACCTAGGCTAACTTTGTTGAACTTACGAGCAAGTTGGACTTACGAACGCACTGTAGGAACAGAACTCGTTTGTATGGAGGTGACTTAATGTACTTGGAAATTTGAGCATAAACCAGGTTTACATGGAGCATTAGTCTCATCACTAACAAGATGTTTTGACTTTATGGGCTTTTAGATGACATGCAAAAATTATAATTTTATGAAAGTCATGGTCTGGATCAAAAAGAATTTTAAAATATATTTAACATGCTCAAATATCCGAGCCATAGAAATTCTTGGGTTTAAAACTCTATTTTTCAATAATATCTACCTTTGCTTAAGTAAAATCAAAAGATAAGGTTGGTACAGCTTAGGGCAGAGCAGGTGTAGCTGTCCAGAGTCTCCTCTTTGGCCACCATGTTGTCTACAGTAAGAGCTCTTAACTCCCTCTTCAGAATCCTGGAATTCCACAGAGCACAGATGGAATACAGAGGACCCGTTTTAAATTTTATTTCCACAACTTGAGCATTATAGTAGATTCCAACAGATATGTGAGGTTAACTGGGTATCCATTTGAGTTAAATCTCCCCAATGGCTCAAAGCAAACTAAGGAACTGTGCACATGTGGTTGGATCCGGCCCACTGGGTCACTCCAGTGGGCACACCAAGTGACATAAATAAACAACAGGGGCTTATTTGTCAAACTCAAATTGATCTCTAATCTCCCTTCGCCAGTTAAATTAACCTGAGCAAGTTAGTGAACCTTTTCCAGTCCTCTTCCCTTTGCCTGTAAAGTGGGGATAAAGTCTTCCTTTCACTCTGGTAGAGATTGATCTTTAGCAACAGGACAGGCTGTTGCTTTTCCTGCTTTCCTGTGATCAGGTCTGGTTTGGAATTTGGGAAGTTGCTCTAAATCCTTAAGGCCTATTCAGAGTGTATGTTTTTCATTTCTCTGCACTAAAAGTGACTCCTTTTGAAACAGAAGAATTAATGATGGGCTTCCATGGGCAATCAATTGCTGCTACTTTTCCCACGGCACTAAGGAGAACATCTTATTAAATTCCAAGTTCTCAAGTAAGTTGGTTACACTTAGCATATAATAATTATTTGCCATGGTCTTGAAACATATGTATCTATTAACAATCACATTAGGTAGATTTTGTTACAAATTACTGCATTTTCAATGTGCTTAGGCAGATATACACCTCCGGCTAGTCAGATAAATCTGAAGATTGACAAAGGGAAAATATAAAACTCTCTAGGTATAGAGTACTGTGAGTATAAGTGAGAGTGTATGTGCATGTGCATATTCCCTGGGGACCACAGAAAGAAACAACTATGATAACAAAAATAACAACTGTGAATGCCCCAGAGATGGGAATTCCATCTCATTTTTGAGATTTATTTTTGTAATTTATCTTTTACAGTGGAGTATAGCTGTTTTACAATGCTGTGTTTCTTTCTGGTGTACATCCACTAGATTCACTTAGAGAGAGACACCTATATATTCTTTTTCAGATTCTTACCAGTCATATATTCTTTTCCAGTGATTACAGTGTGTTGAGTCAAGTTCTATGTGCTATTCAGTAGGTCCTTATCGGTTATCTATTTTCTCTATGGAAGGGTATGCATGCTAATTTCAACCTCCTGATTTATGCCTTCCCCCCTCCCACCTTTCCCCTTTGGTAGCCATAAGTTTGTTTTCTAAATCTGTGACTCTGATTCTGTTTTGTAAGTTAGTTCATTTTTATCCATTTTTAATTCCTCCTATAAGTGATATCATATGATAAGTCTCTTCCTCTGTGAGACTTATGTCACTTAGTACGATCATATCAAGTTCCATCTGAGTTGCTGCAACTGGCCTTATTTCATTCATTTCATGACTGGGTAATATTCTATTGTACATAAGTGCCACATCTTCTTTATCCATTTTTTCCTTCCAAGGACATTTAGGTTGCTTCCAAGTCGAGGCTCTTGTAAACAGGGCTGCACTAAATGTGGGGGTGCCTGAGATTTATTTTTAAACTGGTCCAGGCAAAAGAAAGGATCGCTTAGCCCACACGGCTTACTTCATGTTCTTTCCAGAGGAGGTAGTGTAGTAACACATGGAACGTATATGGCTTTTGTATAATGATGAGGTTTATTTGAAACATAAGTGCAATAAAATTGTAAACTGGCTGCAATGGAAAGAATTATATTTCTTTCAGGTAAGACACCATCACCTGTTTAATCAAATAGTTCAATACTGAGAAGCAAACTCCCCTGAATTCTGCCCTATTCATGCACTTTACAAGGATTTTGCAAGCAGTCAGTGCAGAGAACCCAAACATTTTATTTTGGCAAGGGAAGCTTTACAGAAATATTTGCAATATTTTGTGCTAATCCCTTCACGAGTCACTTTGGTGTGGCAAATATTTGTTCTAGAAGACTTTTCGACAGTTACAGAGTACATCAATCTGTTGTTTTAACCTTTTGAAAATAACCCTTGTGTCTTCTTGAAGGAAATAAAGAGTCATTGATGAAACCTTTTAAGTTTTCAACTTCTTTGCAATAAGGTGCCTGGAGGAGAAATCAGCACATTCCCTCAAGGGAATGGAGTACATCTCTGCTTACTTTCTTGGCTCATTGCTTTATGGGTATGAGGGACCTAAAAAGGAAATGGTGGTCAAAAAGAACAAACACATTTATTAGAGCAGTTAGAAAAGACTGTTTTGATATTTGCCAAATTCCTTCTCAATAACATGTTTGGCAGCTACCAAATGACACAGCCTGCCCAGAGTTGATTTTGACGAAGCCTCTGGGATGTGTTAAAAAGTAAACCAGAGCAAATCACGTACTGGAAAGCATAACTCAATCAAGGAAAAATGTATGATTAAGGGTGACATGGGCAAGGAAAGCTTTGCCAGAGCTCAGGGTAAATATTTGTATCAGTGTGAAGAGAAAGCTTCGTGATGCTGATGTCAACCAGCTGGAATTTTCATTGTTTATAAACTTTTGTTGTTAGAGTTGAATTCTGGCAAAAAGGTACCAAAGAAAGAGCAGTTTCCCAGCATAAAAGTTTGAATTCTGATAAGGCAGCTTGACCAGATATGAATGCAACGATGCAGAGTTTCAGGCACTTTTTCCTTCCAGAATTCTCTTGCCAAGAAACAACCTCTTGCCTTAATCCCACTTTGACAAAATCCATCAGGATTACCAAAAAGACAAGATGTTGTTTTGTTCTGTTATAAGGATTTATGGCTTCTTCTTTCTTAGTAGACTGATCAGAAAATGGGTAAGAATATAAATGGATTTTTTTGTTTCGTTTTTTTCTACAGAAGAACACTGTCACATGAATCAGATATTTTTTTCTTTTCTAATTAATTAATTAATTAATTAATTAATTAACTTATTTTTGGCTGTGTTAGGTCTCCATTGCTGCGCACGGGTTTTCTCTAGTTGCGGCGAGCGGGGGCTGCTCTTCATTGCAGTGCATAGGCTTTTCATTGCAGTGGCTTCTCTTGTTGCAGAGCACGGGCTCTAGGTGTGTGGGCTTCAGTAGTTGTGGCACTCGGGCTTCAGTAGTTGTGGTGCACGGGCTTAGTTGCTCCGTGACATATGGGACCTTCCCAGACCAGGGCTCGAACCCTTGTCCCCTGCATTGGTAGGCGGATTCTTAACCACTGCACCACCAGGGAAGTCCCTGAATCAGATATTTTAATGATTGAAAATAAACAGTTTGGCATTGAATCCATGTTTTTGAGGAGTGTCCATTAACTTCATGATGCTAGGCAATTTACTTTTTGCCTCATTGTGGGTCATTTCATATTTTTAAACTGCATAGTTCAACAAGTTAAAGGATTTGGGCACTTTATTTAACTCACCAACTAAGGAATCTGTATTTTCTTACTAAACTATGCTCTGTTGTACTTTTTGAAATATTAGAGATAGCCAAAAGTTATAAATCTAACAAATTACAAGGACATGGGCTTGCATATGAATTTACAGTAGTTCAGAACAATTAACTCAACTTTCAGTCAGAAAAAGAGAAATTGGTGGAAACTGACTCATAACACATAGTCCTTCCTCTCTGGAAAATAAGCACACACACATGGTGCTCATACTGGCAAAGACGGACACACCGAGATTCCCCATTTTCAGACACTGACTTCTGCCAGAAAACTTCTCTGCAGAGTGGCTATTCTGACAATTGTTCCTTGCCTTTCCATCAGGCTAGCCTGAAAGCTCCAATATGAGCCACTTTCAGTGACGGATGTGTAGTGAGATTCACTGAACAGGAAATAAAGAAGACTCCAAATTCTTATCAAGTTATACTTTCTTTTAATAGCTGCATGTATTAAATATAGTTCAATTTGATAGGCCTAAAACGTAGCACAATAAGACTTACATGGGTGTGTTGTTTTTGAAAAGGTTCATTACATCCATTCAGGAAGAAGATCAAACTTGAGAGACCCTCCCCTGGCCTCCTCTATCCCACAACGAATTGAAAGTTGTCCCTGCCAATGCAGAAACAGGACATACCACAAACATAACCACATTACCTAGCTGCACTAAGAATAGAAACCAAGCCCCTGCTGGTGCAATTAAGAAATCTCTTCCAGTCCCTGGGCTTTAGAGACCTGGATCATTAACTAATTCTAATTTAGAATGCGTTTTTGATCAGGGCCTTTGTAAACTAGGAAGTGAGCTGAACATGAAAAGTCTTCACTATAAGTTTCTGAACTACTGTGTCCCTCTTGTGAAGTAGACTTGCTGGTCACACTGGCCCAGAAATCAACCTTCAGAGTGTGGGTCTGTCTGGTGCGTTGAGATGGTGGTGTCTTTTCAGAAGCTGAAGAAGTGCCAAATCCTTCCACCTGAAGTTTGCACATTGCATTGCAGTGCATTCGTGCATTCAACAGCCCATGGAAATCAAAAGAATGCAAAAAAAAAAAAAAACATACTTAAAGCTAGAAATCCTACCAGGTGGGAACCCTGGGCTAGGGCACACTTAGATTTCAGTTACATTAAGGTACATATACAAATATAAAAGTGACCAACCTGTCACTGAGCAATTCCTTTCTCATTCCCTTCTTACCTCTCAATGACAGGACATTCTCTAGGTCATTCTGCCTTGTGGATTGGGACCCTCTGGCATTATATTTTAATTAAATCGTCATATTATTAATGCATGAAAATCAGTCACTGCAGATGTTGAGCTAACCATTTTTCATACATAATGTGTCCATATCATCATTATAACAGCCATATACTAAAGATTGACATGGTCACTTTTAAAGAAGAAGCCCTGATAAATATTTGAGTTAAAGATTCTTGGGATCATACTAAGGGACTAAGAGGTCAGATCTCATTGCTGATTTTTTCCCCTGCTGTGTACTAATGGAAAACCACTCAGCCCCTCCGCTTGTGGGTCCATTCTAGAAGTTCAACAGAGGAAATAATTGTGTACTCACATGCATTCAACGTTTTGTTCAAAAGGGAAGGGATTCTGAAATTTTTTTTTTTTTTTTTTTTTTGTGGTACGCGGGCCTCTCACCGTTGTGGCCTCTCCCATTGCGGAGCACAGGCTCCGGACGCGCAGGCTCGGCGGCCACGGCTCACGGGCCCAGCCGCTCCGCGGCATGTGGGATCTTCCCAGACCGGGGCACGAACCCGCTTCCCCTGCATCGGCAGGCGGACTCTCAACCACTGCGCCACCAGGGAAGCCCTGAAAATTTTTAAAAAACTATTCATGTAGCCTAATGCCACTGGTTTGCAAGCCTAATATATCCTCTTTATGGTATCCCTCCCCCTTATCTTTTGGGAATTTTCCTTCCCTTCACTTCAACCATGTTACTGTAGAAGGCACCAAGTTAATATAATTTTTACCTGTTGCCTAACCACATTTGATTGGTCCAATTTGAGGAAATCAGAATCTTGTCTATGAATGTGAGATAAAAATGAGAAATCCCATTTCAGTCTAGATGCTCTCTTGAATAGAGGAGATGAAAAAATCAAGCCTGTTGATATCCTTGTACCTCACTGTAGACTTGAGAATGAGAAAAGGCCAGACTGCAGCAAGAATGAAGAATAGCATAAGGAGTAGAGATCAGCAAAAGATGGAGAGGTGGTTTTTGAGTCTCTGCTATCAGCTTACCCAGGTCTACCTATATCCCTTTCCAGGAGATACTCCAATGCTATGAAAAATACAAAAAGCCCTAATGCTTATGTTAGTTAAAATGGGTATCAGTTAGTTGCAGCAGCAGTTAGGGCTTAACTCCTAAACCCACTGCCCTCAAAGAAATAATAAAGGAATTTACTGAATACCTAGTGTGTACTAGGCTGTTCATAGGCATTATCTCATGTAATCCCTTTAGCAATCCTAGAACTTTAAATAACCTTATTTCCATTTTACTGAGGAAGAGACTGACGATCAGAGAAGTTAACTACTTTATCCCTGGTCACCCTGTCCATCACACAGAGTGAGTCCAAACTCCATCCTCTTGTGTTGCTTGCACATGTCCTTAGAAATCTAGCTGAGGAAGAAAAACTCCCTTGCATTCAATAAATAAAAAGTATAATAAATTTCAGAATATTGTTAGTGATGTATTATCACAGATAAAAAAATGTAAATGCAGGACGGAGTAGCAAGGACAAGTGTCTCGAGATAGAACACTCTCAGTTGCAAATGACAGAAAAGACACCCAAAGTCACTGACTGATTCAGGAACTCAGAAGTGCAAAGGTCAGTCTTGCTTCACACACAGAGGATCTGGCATTACAAGGAACCCATCAGTCCTCTGTCTTTGTTCATAGACTCTGCTTTTCTCTTTGTTGCTTTCACCCTCAGAATACTTTCTGCAAGTAGTGTCCTTAAGCATGTTTCAAACACTTGCAGGCCCTGAAAATTACACTTGTGGCTTGTGTAAAACGGGGGCCTCTGGCCTGAAGTCCTTTGCCCTTTCCCCAAAGATGGAGACAAGGGAAAAGGCTATTATAATCCCTGAAAGTTGACAGATAGCTATTTGGCAGAAAGTTCCAGGGTTTTGGTACAAAGAGCATGGTATAGAAGGCAAAGGGCGGGCTTCAGAAGGGTACTTCCCCTTGGCCTCTCAGGGAAAGGCACAGCCCAAGACCAAGAGTAGTCTCTGGATGGAGTCCCCAGTTATCCACATCTATGAATGACACCAGGTGGCACCCAGCAACTTCAGACTTGCAACTACTTAATATAAAGTCCAAGGGAAGATAAAGGAAACAAACAAAAGTCCTAAAACACCTCTGAATTGAATCCTATTGGCCGGACTCGGGTCTCATGCTCATCTTTGACTCAATCATTGTTGCCAAAGAATTGGAGTATGCTGATTAGCCAGTCCTGATTCTAAGTACACATCTGGAATTGGGTGCTCGGGTCAGCACCACAGAACCATACAGATGGAGAGTGGCTGAGTGGTTATGCTGCTACCTGAAGCCAGGGGTTAGATGCTGAGCAGGCCAAAGAAAAACACGCAAACCACAGACTGACTATATAAGACTTCTCAGGAGAATTATAACTTGAGATGTTAAGAACTACCATGATAATATGTAATACAATATAACAATAATTATTATTATAATTCTGAGCAGAATCATACAAATAATAACTAACATTTATTGAGCATTTAGTGTGTGAGAACCATTTTGCTAATGGCCTAAAATGTATCATTTCATTTAGGTAACCGCCCTGATGTATAGATATGATCATCATCCTCATTTTATAAATGAGGAAACTAAGGGTTAAAGAATTTGAGCAACTTGCTTTATGACAAAGCCAGAGTAGAACTCAGGACGGTGTAACACTGATGTCTTGCTATTCACCACTACAATATTTGTGGAAATTTTCATTTCTCACACGCTTAGCCATAAACATTTGATGTTATGAATAAAACACCTGATAAAGGTCTTGCAGAACAGTAATTCTACATCTTGAATCCTATGGCAAGTCAAAGGAGAATACAAAAGGGAAGATGGGTACAAGGACATATTCTCCTTGATCCTGTTCTTCCCTAAGATTACATCTTTAGTCCAAGGAAGTCTGTCTGAAGATGCAGGAGCTTGGAATCTCACCTTGCAGACTCAGAAGTTGTTTTTTGGTTATTTGGGGTTTTTTGTTTGTTTGGTTTTGTTTCCTTTCTTCATGGTTTTGACTATAAACTGTATAAGTAATTTTGTTTGCCTGGGGTGTGCTTTGGGTTGGATATAATAGCAAAGTTGAAAACTTCTGCTATTCTTTGGAGGATATTGTTATACTCTTTCAAAATTGAAGGCTGAGAAAAATAGTTTTATCTTATTATTTTTTCTGTTCTGGTTTTTTTAAATTAATTTATTTTTTGGGCTGCGTTGGGTCTTCGTTGTGCACGGGCTTTTCTCTAGTTGTGGCGAGCAGGGGCTACTCTTGGTTGCGGTGAGTGGGCTTCTCATTGCGTTGGCTTCTCTTGTTGTGGAGCATGGGCTCTAGGCATGCAGGCTTCAGTAGTTGTGGCACACAGGCTCAGTAGTTGCGGCTCTCGGGCTCTAGAGCACAGGCTCAGTAGTTGTGGCGCACGGGCTTAGATGCTCCCTGGCATGTGGAATCTTCCCGAACCAGGGCTCGAAACTGTGTCACCTGCATTGGCAGGCAGATTCTTAACCACTGCACCACCAGGGAAGCCCTCTGTTCTAGTTTTTATCATTATTAAAATAATGGTAACAATCTTGAAATCATTTTAAATGGTATGTCATTTGTAGATAGTTAATACTATGTCAATGGTTCAAAATCAAATCGATTAAAATTTACATATTGGGAAGTCCTTTTTTCTACCCATGGCCTCTCTCTTCCCTATAGGTCATCATTTAATCACTTTTATGGGGTTTTTTGTAGCTTTTCAATGTTACTAAATTTATTATGTAAAACTATTCCATCATAACTGTTACAACATTCAAGTGTTCAGGTTCCCATGTTCCTTACCAAATTTTTCCATAGGGAAATTTGCAAAATCAGATATTTCAAACCAGAAGAATAAAAAAGAAATGCGTGGAGGAAACCTAAGCCATAGCTGCAGGTATTTCATACCACTTTTTTTTTCCCCTTGAAATCTTGCAAAGTTGATCTCATTTACTCTTCAAAATATGGAAGTGATAGTTTGGGTGCCAACAGTCACTGTAACTTGAGGTGCACAATTTTTTCCTTTAGGTTCAAAGTCCTACCACCATGAACACAGCTGACATTTCTGATGGATCCAGGTATTCATGGAGCAGCCAACTCCTGTCAAATTCTCGGAGCTGCAGGAGTTAAAGAAATAAGATCCTTGAAGTGTGCGGTAAGTCATTTACTGTCCCCAAGAGCCAACATGTGAAAAAATATCACGTGAGGACACGAGTGGGTGTTAATGGCATGTGGGTTTTGGTTCAACCTAGGAAAGATGGTAGTGGTCCAAGCTGATCAACATTTAACACCTTTGCAATTATTTGCTGATTCTTCTATAAATGTGTTGGGGAGAAAAAATAATTTTCTCTCTACCCTTCTGAGTTCTTGGCTAAGACCCATGTACTAGAAGACAGATGGACAAGAAAAAAAACACACAAATATATTAACATGTATATTTCATGTAAACATTGGAGATATCTATGGGGATAAAAGTAACTCTGGAGATGGCTTAGGATTGAAGCTTAAATACGAGGCCTCTTATGGGAGAGTAAATGACTTTTACAAAGAATGAATGGGCCCTTAGAAGAATAGATGGGAGATATGATAGTTTGTGACAGATTTGTCTGGGTGTGATGTCAAATTCTAGACTCACCTCCTGGGACAAGTGTTAATATTCTGTGGTTGATGAAACTCTTGGGGAGGGGATTTATGACAATTGAATTCCT